>NC_051163.1:89124420-89317671 GCF_013339745.2 Dermacentor silvarum
CTGCTGCTGCAACTTTTCTTGGTGGTTCCACTCGCTGAGCCACCTTTCATACCCGTTGTCTACTTGATGCAGCGGGTCCTGTCTGCTGTTCTCCGCATGCTCCAAGTACTGCTCGTGGAGTGTGCCGAACACCTCCAGTTCTTAGATAGGGCAACGCTCGTGTACCTGCATTGGGTGCACTTAAAGAAACCCAGTGGTCAACTTAAAATCGTAAGTCCCCCCCCCCCCCCCCCCCCACTACGGCGCTACTGTTAATCATATTGTCGTTTTGGTACGAAAAACCCCGGAATTGTTTTTTTTTTTTTAGTTAAGGGCGCGGAAGCGCTTTGCGTACCCACGAGTACGACCCGAGGTTGGCTTTGTTTTTTTGCTGGGACACAAGCGGGACTTCGTACGAAAGCGGAGTCCAAGCTTCTTGCATTTCCTAATCTACAGCTTTCCAACAGTTGTGGAGCAGTTGGAGCAGTTGTATTGGGCTTGTTTTAGTAATGTGCTCGTGCTTGTGATGGTATGCCCTGCTCACGTTTTTCAAGTCTAGACCTGTCGTAGCTTAAACATTCCACTTGGAATCGTGGGTCTAACTTAAGCCGGAAAGGCTATCAACCTAAAAAAAAAAAAAAAACTGCCGTATTCCTTACGCCTCTCAAACGTTCAACGCGCAACTAATCTCCTACAAACCGAATACAAAGAAACACAATTTCCCACGCGACTTCCTGATTTCATTATTCTCGGGCTTGAAACGCACCCTTTTCTTTCAACGGGTTCGAGGGGGCCGCGAATTCCGCGGTTTTCGCAAGGTGCAGTCGCGAAAAAGGCAAAAGCCGCTAATTTGCCTGACGCACCTCGTAGCTGCGACTTTAGAACAGCAGCTTGCAAGTACTGGGAAGGGGATGCATTTAAAGACAGGTGCGCACCCTGTCCCATTATCCACTAGGCGGTCGCCTTTCTTTGCCCCCGGGTGATCGGCTAATATGGCGGCATATCGGACGCTTCCGTTTGTCCCTCTGCTTACAATGCGCTTTATGCGATGCGGTTAGGCGACGGTTACCACGTCTGAATCTTCGCAAAACTCTCTTTCTCGCGACGCGCCTCACGACCGATCCCTAATCTCAGAAAACGCCTAGCTTGGGTTTTGCTCTCATTTGCTTTTTCGCAGTCTCTAGCTGGATCCTGACCTTCGCGCATTTTGCCCCTGTCGTTTTGGCGCTTCACACGTTTGATTCTAGACGCCTCAAACCTCGACCGGCTTCTCGACTTGTGCCTACGCCTTTTCTTCAGCATCTGCTCTGACCTATTCGGATAAACACAGGCGACTTGCTAATGCAGCTGGCTGGCTGCATTTCTGGAGCAGGAAAACCGTTGCTCTCTTCACTCTCTTCAACTGCCTTCCCCTCGCTTCCGGCTACTCACACGTTTGACTCGTCACTGCTCGCAGCTGCCTAGGGAATCGTTCCATGGTCTTTGACCGCTGATGAATAGGGGACATGCCTATTAGTCTGAGCCTCCTCACGTCTTTTCCCCTTAGTGCTCCCTAACCGGAGAAGGTTTCCCTTATTCCTCCAGCATTTGCTCCGACCTAATCGAAACCTAGGGGTGACCTCATCTGGCAGGCTGACCGAAAGTGCCGCTGCCATGAACAGTTTGCCTAGAAGGCCTTCCGTTCCTGAAGCGGGAAAACCGCCGTCACCTTCCTTTGTCTGTGCGTCACTTTCATCACACCTTTTCAAAGCTTTCTAAACTATCGGTTTCAGTGCTAGTATTACCTTCGAGAGGCTCCGCTTTTTTCTGTCATTTTGGCCTTTGAAGTAGTCGCCTGACATGCCACACCAATGTTCCTGAACAAAGCCCTCCTAGCCCTGTTGACGTCTAGCGCTTTCTCATCAGACAAAACAGTTCATAAAGCTCGTAGCGACACTAAACGGGAGCAGCGTTCTTAATCTCTCGGTTCACGAGTACTGGCTGACACCCTCTTTTCTCACACCACTCGTTCAAAACTGGCTAGGGACTTAACCATACCTCGTCTATTCTGAAAGCGTGGAGCTGGTGTCGTGCTGTCTGCCATGTAAGCCCCTGTCATTCCGTTCAAGCTCTTGCATCCTAAGAGCGTGCTATTGCGCTGCCTCCTGCTCGCACATTTCTGCTTCACGCTCGCGTCTTTCACCCCTCCTCTGCTTTTTCACACACGTGCTTCTCGCGTATTTAGGCTTCTTCCACGCTCGCGCCTCTCGCACACCTCGTGCTTTTAGGCTTTTTTTTTTTTTCAACAATCGTTCCCAAGCCTTGTTAGGCTTCCCTCGACCGTCAACATTTTCGGGATTCATGACGTTGAGAACTGATTCTATTGGTTTTTGCGGAGATGCGTGGGGGCGGATATACCCAACTCCTCGTCAATTTAGAAGGTCTCACACTATTCGATTTCTCCATAGCGATCTCGTTTGCCCTCAAAAAATTTCACCCTTCCTTAAAACTAAAATTCCGCTTGTTTAAAGAAGGTAAATTTGCAAAACAGTGCCCGCCAGAAAACACACATTACTCTCCTAGCAACAACCTACACGCACCAGAGAGCTCTGGCAACATGAAGAGCAACTCCGGCACTACCTAGCCCGTCCTTATCGCTACTATCAGGAGATTTTTTTATGAAATACTTTCCTGGCCTCACCGGCCTCCTCCCAACTCACCTCCTCATTCTGTAAGAGCTAAAATTGTGCCTTTTGCCTTTCGCAGGGGCCAAACCGAAATGCCCATCTACTGCCAGTTTTCAAGGAGTTCTTGGATTTTTAAACATATCCATGCTTACAGTACACCTGTGCTTCTTCGCCACTAGCAATTTAGCCCACAAGCCACTCAATTTTTGGGCTTCGAAACAAATACCAAGCAACACCAAACACCATTACCGACTACCTGTGCTAATGAGTCTGGCAAAAAGAGAAGCAAACATGTAGCAGCTCACCGCACCGATGTAGCCAACGCCCGTCCGATCCCATAAGTTGCCAGCCACTGTTATGAAGTCGGGAGTCCCGAGCGACCACGAAGGTTCCTATGCTGGTGCCGTGCCGGGTGCCGGGAGAAGGAGGGGTCCATAGAGATGTCCAAGAGATCAGAAAAGGGTTTTTATACATATGTACATGATATTTAACACGACGGGCTCCAAGGTCTTTCAATGTCCGGGCGTTTACATCTCCGAGCTTCCACACAACACTAAAGCGCCGCTTTTTATCAGTTCATTTACCCCTTTCACTCGTCGAAGGAATTTACTGTGGTTCTTCTCGGCCAATCACAGTCGTCGACCGTTCGAAAAATCCTGCCCATGATGTGGCACTGTTCCGCCGGGCTCCGCCTCTGGTGTCCAAGGTTCAACCCGCCTTCGATGCAATAGTGATGCAATTTCATGTGGAACTGGGGTCGAAGCTGTTCTTCCCACGCAGTCGGTCGGCGTAGGCTCTTTGCAGAAATTAGGAGCCTGCGCCTGGCCGATGACTAGTTTACAGATTGAGGTCCCAGAGCTCATCTCGTTTGTCAGCTCCGGGTTGTTGAAAAATTGGTAGGACGCTTAAGCTTCGCTTTTAAGAGTGGAACGCGATAGCATTCAAAAATCCCTGACTGCGTCTCACGCTTCCCGACAACTGCAGCTTAAGCAACCGTAGATTGAAAAGTGTGCCGTAAAATAGTTAATTAAAGAGTTAATTAGCGTAATTATGTTAAATATTCAATTAGGCGTTCTGACCATCCATTAGGCCATCCATGTCAGCATTAGCTTGGAACTGCGTAAAACAATTAGCCTCCTTAGATCGTCGTCGCATTAATGCGAACACACGAAATCCTGAGATATGGTCAATTCCATACTTCAGAACATTTATAAGCATCAGTCGTTAATACATAACCTACCCATTCACTTTGAACAGATACAAAAATGTCGATAATTTAAGGAAGAAAGAACTGAGCTCATACTTTGGTCGCTTGTAATGTATCTTATGTGATTATTTTCTACCTTTGTGTATGGTTATGAGTATATGTTGTACATCATGTTTCGTTTTCCTTAGCAAATGTTAATCTTGTAAAATTCAGTCTCATGCTATGTTGTATAGCAGGTGTTGCGTTGTTTTGTATAGCTAGGTATTGCTATCGTAGTGTTGTTTAAAATGCATTCTGTTAAAACTTTTTCCAAATCTGTTAACTTGCCGTGACGGAAATATTCTTTGTCTTGCCGTTCATAGCTATTAATTTCGTCTATGAGGAATTGCAGCAACAGCTGGAAATATATGTGAATTATTGTGCATGTGCGCACACTGTTTGCGTTTGGGTCACGTCAAGCTACATAGGTCGTTTTTAGCCCAAAATGACCGTCCAGCATGTAAACTGGAGAATAAATTGATTTGATTTGATTGATTTTGTTGGACACTTTGAAAATTATTATCTCGAAACTGGTTTAGTCCTGAGAATTCGTTTCAAGTGGATACGCCTTGTGAACTTGGCGGCTATAGTTCGTAGATCGAAAGATGTGCCGTAAAATAATTAATTAAAAAGGTAATTAGCATAATTATGTTAATTCTTCAATTAGGCGTTTTGATTTCTCGTGGGAGTAATGGCCGCCTCATCAAGTAGTTTAGATCAAGGATTATAATTGTGCTATCTGCCACAGGCAATCTTTAAAAATTTGGTTCAGCTAAAATGAAACACTCTGTATATTTGCATACTAAATGACATCGTAGAACCATATAGTACAAATCAAGGTAAGTATTTTTCCGCAGGTGCGAAAAATAGCAGCACAGTAAATGGCCGGATTACTGATGTTCTCGTGGGAGAAACAGATTTCGGCCTTTTATTGATTATATACTGCAGCTGATTAAACCTCGAGAAGGTGAGGCTGACAAATACAGTACAATCTGTAAGTAAAATAAAAAAAATTTTTCTTAAGCCCAGACCACACGTACGCTTGCAGACGGTGCGGCATGGCTCGTACGCGTCGAAACGCGGCGCGATCTCAGTGAGCAGCTCTTCTCTGGTATTTGCGCGCTTGGGCTTACCACGCGCCGGCGCGCCTGGCTACGCAGCTACGGCGCGGTACATTCAACTATCAGTTAAGCAGATTTATACCGCGCAAGAAAGTGCTTCTTCTTCACTTTTTGTGCTGATCTAACAGCTCTAAAAATATAACAATTAAGTTTATAGATATCGAAGCATTTTGAAACACTGTCAACAACGAAGTACGAAGTGGTCTCTGCCAAGGCGTCAACGAGTGAGGCCAGTGAGTGCGCCATGGAGCGTGCGCCGTCGCGCTATAGTGCCTAGAATATACTAGTCGCGCGTATTTGTGGATGCAAACCGCATTCCTCGCTAGGCGCGGCTGGCGCAAGGCGCGTAGACGCGAGCTTACGCGCGTCCGCAAGCGTACGTGTGGTCTGGGCTTTACAGGCCGGGCCTTGTCATGCACACGCGGGCCCTAGCTAAGCTAGAATGAATTTCTCCCGCAAAGTTCGGGAATTAATATCTAGAAACTGGTGTCATCCTGAGAATTCGTTCCAAGTGGATCCGCCTTGCGAACTCCACGGCTACAATTTGTAAATTGCAACATGGGCCATCATGTAATTAGTTAAAAAGTTCATTGGTGAATTTTTTAATTAGTCAATTATGCATTTCAATTTCTTGTGCAAGTAATGACAGCCTCTTCAAGTAGACCAGCTCACGAACTGGAATGTGCTATCTGCCACAGGCAACCTTTAAGAATTTTTGAAAGTGTTCGCTGAAACACCCTGTATAACCGCCGTGCGAGAATCAGGAGTTGGGAGTTCAGTCCGCACCGATGAAGTGATTTAACGTGAAGACCTGAGCGTCTGGGGAAGAAAGGGATTCCCCGGCAAGCTAGTCGACGCGTTCATCGAGCGTCTGCATTTCCGGAAGAAGTTCCTTTTTCTAGATTTGCCCCGAGCTACGCCGAGATCGTCTGACAAGATCAACACGGGTGAATACGATTGGACACTTAGTGTTCCTATTCGTTTTGTAATTTACGTGCTGGACTCTTAGTGCTTGTCGTGAATTATTTTCTTGTGTTTCTTAATACCCATCTGAATTGTATTGTGTTGCGTCTAGCCTAAGTGTGCACGTGTGTGTGTAACTGCCTTGTGTGAATATATTTTGTTGTGTTTGACAACTCTGGGCTCTGACTCGGTCTTTGGACAGCAACTGGCGTTCGCTGGCGCACCAGAGGGCCCATTCCTAATTGTCCTTGCTTTCGTGGGATTATTTTCGGAAGCTGATAAGTCGGCTTTGGAATTCGGTCTGGCGTCTGCGCCTCGTTCGCGGAGTCTGTGACACAAGCATATGCTGTAGTCCCTATTTCGCAGCATTTGGAAAGACACCGGTGCTCCCTGCTGATCAGCTGCTTGGTATTGCGGACCGCCTGCAATTGTGCGAGAAGCGGAAAACTGCAGAAGCATACCAACGATACCGCGAAGATACTGAAGAGACATTTCGATCGCCGCCACAACACGCGGATACCCCGTATACAGCTGAACGATTTAGTACTCGTCAGAAAAGGTTTTCCGGGTACGAAGCAAGTGTACATGGGACCGTATCGCGTGGTGAAAACTCCAGTGCAAAAAGGTGTTCTCAAGAAAGTGGGTACGTCAACGATGACGGCGTGCTCGAGTTTGCAACCATCGGGAACGTATTTATGCATTATCCAGGAGGGATGAGTCTTCAAAGAGGGCGAGTGTACGTGGACGTTGTGAAGAAGAAGTTACAGGGTGTCTTAACGAAGACGGCGAAGTGACGAGGTGTTCGGAATAAATAAGATGGCTGACATCAAACCGATTTCATTGTTAAGCATATTATTCCATTTCTCATTACCTTATTGCCCTCTTGTACTTGTATCTATATATTTTATATATTTATTGTCTACTGAATCGTCTTAGAATTTATTCGCTTTAGTATATTTGCCAAAATTTTACATTTTCTAAATTTATTCACTTAGCACGTATATAAAATCTGCCCTACTCTTGGTAGATCCCCGTGAATGGGTATGCGCCAAAGATTTTAAGGTCATCATCATCATCATCATCATCATCATAGCCTAGCCCTACTGTGTATTATTACACCCGCGATGCCAGCGTGGCCCTGTATCCAGATGATGGTTTGGGTGGTGATGTCGTAGGTTTCTTTTTTTCAGTGGAGCAATTGTTGTGTTTTATATAGCAAGCGTGGCTGTATAGCCTAATGGTTACGACGCTCGCCTTGGGGCCGTGGTTACGCTGGTTCGAATCCCGCCTCGACAAGAAAATTTATTTTCTTATAGTTTCTTGATCGGAACCATAACCACAAATTACGGCTGGCTTAAACGGAAGCGGAAGATGCCGGCAGTATATTATACAGGATATGGCCGCAAGATGCAAAGATTGCACCGGTATCCTCAGCAGGAAATACAGAGAATGATTACATTAGAAGCAGCATAACAGGTAATAATGAATATAAATGAACAAAAAAATAAAACCAGACAGTAATAAGAACTCTGAAACATAGATAGAAACACATAATACATTATATAACACTGAATATAAAAAAGATATCTTTGCATTTATTGTGAAGTAAATGACTCTAAATGAGGATTTAAGAGCTGCGGATGATGATACTTTTGAAGAGTTAGATAAATTATTTCATTGCTTTATTGCTGTGTATGCTGAAATCATTTTGTCCATAATTAGTGCGTGCTCTGGGGAGTAAAAAAATGTTTAAAGCAAATCGCGTAGGACTATTGTTATAGCCTGTGAACAGCGATAAAGTTACATTGTAGCTGATTTGTTACTAACCTACAGAAAAAAGAAAGCTTGATAAAACAAAACAATTGCTCCACTGAAAAAAAGAAACCTTGTGGTCACAGCGTAGTACTCTGCACTCGATCGTGTAGTTAGAAGTGTTAGTGGTGATGCGGATGGCTTGATTTTGAACGTGCTTAATGGGGGAAAGGTGACATTTGTACGTGTTTCCCTAAGCAACAATCCCACAGTTGATGTTACTGTGAATAAAGGCAAAATAGAACGAAAAAGAAACATGAATGACGCTTAAGCTTCGCCTTTAAGAATGGAACGCGATAGCATTAAAAGATCCCTGACTGCTTCTCACGCTTCCCGACAACTGGAGCTTAAGCAACCGTAATGGTTACCGGGAAACACTGGCGGCGAACGCTATGCACGAAGGCGAGCTTTCTGGTAGAAACACGGCCTCTTGCTTGCGGTGATCCCGGAGATACTGCACAGCCGTGCCAAAAAATTGCATAACTTTTCAGGTTTCCGTTTTTGTTTCGTAGTTTTAATATTTCAGTCTGAGAAGATGTAACATAAAAGGCATGCGCTGTGGCTGTTTTGTTTTATGACATTTGTTTGTGGATTGTGATTCTCAAAATTCAGAGGAATAGCTTTACCAAGAATGCAAGATAAGGTATGAGCAACATTAATGATAGAATGGTGTGGCCCGGCACCGCATTTTCTGCGACGCGGGGCCCTTAACGCTATCGAGTTATTAGACAGTTTTAGTTTAACGTTAGCGTAATAGCGGGGTTAAGAGAAATAACGTCACCGTTCCGCAAACGAACTTTGCAGAAAGAGAGTTTTAGTATAGCGTGATAGCGTAGTTTACGTGCGGGACGCTATTCCATTACGCTTTGAATTTCGCATACATAGGGCACCTAAGATATGTGTGTGTGCGTCCGGAAAGTGTGAGAGGCAGCGCAATGGAAGCCAGGAGCGCGTTGTATTTTTATTTGCCATGTCCGCCGATCTGCAGCGAAACATAAAAGCGGCACACCGCCACCTCCGAAGAATACCCCCTGAGGAAGGAGCCGAATTGGTTCCGAAACGTCGGGCTAGTAAATTTCCTTATTTGGTTGGAGTCAATCTCTAAGTCTTAAACAGACAAGCAGTACAAGCTGTCTACCATAGCAACCGAAATGTTTCGATCTCAGAGGCCATATGCCGTCGCCACGCCTATCTCCCGACTTTACCAACAGGTGGCGCTCGCATCTCGGAGAAAATTTCTCTCGTTAGGCTTAGGCGCGTTCGAAACGAGAAGCGATCACGAAAATTCCTCAAGATTAGCCATAACACTCTCTCGTCGAAACAGCATGAGACTAAGCAAAAGCCGTTTACGCAGTCATTTGCTACGAACGAAGTGAATTCTACAAAAACAACGCCAAATTCAGTTCGAAGCGGGTGACCGGGACCGCCGCCATGTTTTACGTGAACTACGCGTTAAATCTGAGAAATAGCGTGCGCACGGTAAACGGTATGGGTCGTTTAGCGCTCAGCGCATGGCATTGCATAGGCAAAATATCAGACTATGCTTACAGCATAATATCGAAAGGTTGCATAGACAGAGGGATCACCATAACCTGGGCCCCCACTCACCGCAACATAACAGGAAACGAAGCCGCCAACGCCCTCGCCCGAGCGCTCATTATGCGGGGGGGGGGGGGGGGGGGGACGGCGGCCTCAACCTAACTTTAAGGTCGAGATGCTCGTGACCTACCACGAGATCACAGAGCACTACAGATTAGGACGCCGGAAATATCCACTCCCGGATAGGTCCCTCACGTCCGCAGAGGCGGTCACCTGGCGCCGCCTGCAAGCCAAGAACCACATGTCTCCCAGATGGAGATACCTCACGCAAACGGGAAATCCGGAGGACCAATTCTGCAGATTCTGCGATAAGATAGGAACTTTAAGGCATATCCTATGGGAGTGCAGCTACTCCCCGGGACATAATTTATTCACGGATGAACAAGCATGGGAGACCGCGCTTCATAGCGAAGACCCGGCGGCACAGGCCAACATTGTCCGTCTGGCAGCTGAAGCGGCAAGCCGCTTCGTCTACTAACCGCTGCCCCTTGGGGTGACATCGGGCTCCCTGGACGCCTACGAGCGGTACCAGGAGCTCCGGTGTCACCCCTTACGAACAATAAAAGTTTACTCACTCACTCACATGGCATTTCGATCCCGCTATTCCGGTACGCCCGCTATTCCGGTAACCACGCTAAACTAAAACTGTCTATTATAGCGAGAACAGCAAAACATACGCGAACCCGCATACAGAACTAACGAGGGGACAGGCTACGATCTGGAGACAAATCCAAACCAATTTTATTCCTAGCCCCCATCGGCTATCCAAAATCTACCCGGATGAAATCCAACCAAACTGCCAACATTGCAAGTGCATGAAGGCTACCCAAAATCGAATTCTTTGGGAATGCGAGGGAAATCCTCCTCCTCAGTGAATACTGTCAACTCCCTCCCACGAAACATAGGAGTCACTCCTGGCGACGACTGACTACCAGATTCAGGCAGAAGTAACTAACTGGGCCGAAACGGTCGTGGCAAGCAATTCGCCACCACCCTTCGGACCACCGGCAAGCTAATTTAATGACCTCGTTATGCCGTAAATAAAGTTTGTTTCTCTCTCTCTCTTAAAATGGTGGGTTGAGAAAAAAATGGCCTGGCCTTGAAGAGTGCTCTGATGCCAAATGCAGTCTTCCATTTTACTTGATGAATATGGCTATTAAACTTAATGTGGCTATCTATTTGAACACCAAGAAATGCTACAGATTGAGTGAAATTGATATGGTGCTGATCCAAGAATTACAGATGGAGTGTTATCTGTCTCTTTCTGTGGGGATCTGCAAACCATAAACTTAGTCTTAGATGGGTTAAGGACAAATTTACTAGCAGAACACCAGCCAACAATTTGTCGTAAAGCAGTATTTAGTTTCAGAGTTAAAGAAGCAATACAAGTAGCAGATGGTGAAACAGCAATGTCGTCAGCATTTAAAACAACATGAGTATCCATTAGTAGTTTAGGCAGGTCAATTACACATATTATGAAGAGTAGCCGACCTAAAATAGAGCTCTGATGAACGCCTTGGTTAAATGTTTTTTTAAATATTTTGTACCAGAAAAACACCCGCCACAGCTAACAATTTGTTACGTGTTCAGTAATTATGATTTTAAAAATTTTAATAGAGGACTAGTAGCAACGTAAGCTTCAAGTTTGTTACGGAGGATATTACAGTTAACAGCATCAAAAGCCTTACCAAAATTTTAAAGATACAGAACCAACTAGATATGCAGAAACAAAATCGTTTTTAATAAAATCTGTTAAAGAAAGAATTGTCAGGCTTGTTGAGCATCCGGAACATAATCCGAATTGAGAGTTGTTTAATATATAAACTTATTTAGATAATTTTTAGACATACCCCAAAATGTTCTATAATTTTACTGATGACTGAAGTACTAGAAATAGGACGGTAATTAGATATGACATACCTGTCACCTTCTTAAAAGCAGTAATCACTTTTGCTTTCTTTAGAAGCCTACGAAAGGCACCGTTTCTGAAAATTGGATTTATGATGTAGCTTACTGTGTCACAGACAAGATAACTAATTCAGGATGTGGACGAGAGGATAACTTATCTAATCTAGGGCCAGTTTTCTTGAGGTTACGGATTACAGCGAGCATTTCGTGTGGTGTGTCAGGAAATAGACCGTTTATCAATAATAAGGAGAAATTTATGTATAAGGCAGCAGAGTGGACCTAGAACTTCATGAGAAAATTGGCTGTGGCCTAACTCAGTTATGCCTGGGTGTGCGTAGCGAGAGGTACGGTTAATGTTATTGTTTAGCTTGGTGTTTCATTCATTCGTTGATCCGGGGCCATGGCACGAGATGCCGAACTAAACGACGAACCATCCTCATCTGAATGCACTCGCCTGGCCGCTTCGTACTTACGGCGCTTCTCGAGGCGTGCGGCTTGTTCTTCCTGCGTCTCCTCGGCTCGCTGCCTCCTCTTGGATTCGTACCGACGATGAAGCCTGGCTTCTTTCAGTCTCTCCGTCTCACTTTCCACATCTGCCGAGGAGGAGGAGGAGGAGGAAAAAACTTTATTCTGACAGGGCATTTGGGACCTCCCAGGTCCCCTGGGTCCCCGCGCGACCCCACCGCACTCAAACGTTCATGTTTAACATGTCCATGACGCTAGCAGCCCGGATGGCGGCGATCTTCTGCCTTGCCGGGTCCGTGGAGCGCAGTGAGGTCTCCCAGTCCTCCCAGGTTTGGAGTGGTGTCGGGCCGCCAGGGGGAGGAGAAGCCGGACAGGCCAGGAGTATGTGGGTGAGGTTTGCTTTCGGCGCATTGCACAGAGGGCAGGAAGGTGGGATGGGTCTGTAGTGGGAGAGGAGGGATGGGGTAGGTAGGGTGCGCGTTTGCAGACGGCGCCACAGGTGTTGCTCCCTGGTAGTGAGGGAAGAGTGGGGCGGTGGGTATATTTGCCTCTCGGCGCGAGCATTCGCGATGAGCTCAGCGAAGGTACACGCACGCTCCCTCGAGAAACCCCCCATGAGGTCCGCCTGTGCCCGGTTTCTCGACCCTCGGGCTAAAGAATCGGCGGCCTCATTGCCGGGGTTTCCCGAGTGCGCGGGCACCCAGATGAGCTCAGCGCTGCGGGAGAAGGGGGGGTTCTGGGTCAGTATGTGGAAGGTGGCAGGGTGAACTCTGCCCCTAGCATAATTTAGCAGTGCAGTTTTAGAGTCACTCAGGATGTAGGTAGCACTGGAGCTGCCGAGCGCTAGCGCTATAGCGATCTCTTCCGCTTCCTCTGGGTCCGTTCCCTGGGGTAGTTCCTTTATTAATGGAGGTGTGTTCAGTGTGTAAGCAACCGCTGTGGCTCCGTGCTGATCGCATGCAGCATCTACCCATATTGCGTTCTGTTCATCGCCGTACCGTTTATGAAGGGCTGCTGCTCTGGCTTTCCGCCGCTCGCGGTTTTGGTCGGGGTGCATGTTACGAGGGAGCGGTCGAATGCGTAGCGTTTGACGAATTTCCGTAGGAAGGGCTTTTAGGGAGTCATGATTAGCAGGGATGCGAATTTCGAGTTTGGAAAGTATATGCCTCCCGGTAGAGGTACTGGCTAGTCGGAGATATTGTGCCTGTAGGTGTGCTTCGGTTAGTTCTTGTATGGTGTTATGCATGCCTAACTCCGCCAGTCGTTCGTTACTGGTGCTTTTGGGCAGGCGGAGCGCAGCCTTGGTAGCTTGTCTGATTATAGAATTTATTGTTTGGGTTTCGGTTATATTGAGGTTGAGGTAGGGGGTAGAGTACAGTACTCTACTCATGGTATACGCTTGTACTACTCGCAGAGTATCTTCTTCCCGCAGGCCGTGAGCTTTATTTGTTACTCTGCGTATTAGCTGCGTGGTAGCTGCTAGCGTGCTCTTTAGGCGTTTGATGGTTTCGGTATTTCTCCCATCTTGTTGCAGGTAGAGGCCAAGGATTCGAATGGTGTGGACCTGTGGGACCACCCTATCCTGTAGGTAGATTCTAATAGGAGTATGATACGTTCTACCCTTTGGCGGGATCAACAAAAGTTCAGATTTTTCCGGTGAGCAGGTGAGGCCTACCTTGGTGACCTCTTCCTGTATTACCATTGCGGCTGTTTGCAGTGTTTCTTCGATTTGCGCGTCCGATCCATATGTAGTCCACAGGGTGATATCATCCGCGTACAGGGTATGGTCAAGATGGGGAATTTGCTGTAGCTTCCGCGCGAGCGGAATAAGTACTGCGTTAAAAAGGAATGGGGACAGCACTGAGCCTTGCGGTGTGCCTACGTTCGCTAGTGTGTAGCGGCGTGTACGAAGGTTGTCTACGCACATGCTGGCCGTTCGGTTTTGCAGGAAAGCCTTTATGTAGTTGTATGTTCGTTGGCCAACTCCTAGGTCTATCATGGCCTTTAGGATGGCCTCGTGCGTGACGTTGTCGAAAGCCTTCTTGAGGTCAATCGCCAGTACCGCTTTAGTGTGCGCAGGTATGAGGGGGTCCAGAATAGCTGTTGTGAGTTGCAGCATGGCATCTTGCGTGGATAAGCCCGATCGGAAACCAATCATTGAGTGTGGGTATTGACCAGTGTCTTCCATGTGACCGTGCAATCTAGCTAGGATGACTTGCTCAAAGAGTTTGCCTAGGCTGGAGGTAAGGGAGATGGGGCGCATATTTTCTGGGGTAACTGGTTTGTTAGGTTTCGGTATTAGTATGACCCTTCCATGTGTCCACTCCTCTGGCAGTGTGCCGCTCTGCCAATGCTTGTTGAAGATACCGGTAAGTTCTTGCAGGGAATTGTCGTCTAGGTTTCTAAGAGCGGCGTTTGTTATGCGATCTTCGCCTGGCGTGGTGTTGCTGAGTCTATGAAGTGCTGCTCGGACTTCTTGTATAGTTATGTCCCTGTCTAGTTCATTATTTGGTGGGCCGGCGAAATCCGGCAGTGGAGTGGAAGTGCCCGGCGAGGTGTGTAGGCTCTTAAGTTTCTGTAGTAGCGCCTGCGTGTCGTATTTATGGTTGTGTGTTAGTCGAGCGACAAGATTTCTAGTGTGTTGTTTACTTTTCATGGGATCAATTAGATGTTTTAAAAGATGCCACGCTCGAGCGGTACTGAGATTGCCTCTGAGACCCTCACATATCTGCTGCCAATTCTGTCTACAAAGTTGTTGGCTGTAATCCTGAATTTGCTGTGCCAGCTCAGATATCCTGCTTTGGAGCTTCTTGTTGCGTTTTTGCTTAGCATATCTTTTCATGAGACTTTCATGCGCTTCTATCATATGCGCCAATTTTGAGTCCATAACTGGGACTTGCTGTTCTGGGCTATATTCCTTGGTGCACGCCGCTTGGTCCTCGAGGACTTGTGCTGTCCAGGTTAGCGCATCCACCGGCCCTGTTTGTTGGTTTGTTTCCCGCCGTTTTCTAAATTTATCCCAGTTGATTAATTTATGCTCTATTCTTTTTCGAGACGCTTGGGGACCTGAGACTTGAACTTCGATAATATAATGGTCACTGCCTAAAGTATGTGTTGTTCTATTCCATTGAAGGTTGTGGATGCGTCTGCCCATCGTGAGATCCGGACTTGTGTCCATCATTCCTGTTGTACCTTGTCTGGTGGGGCAGTCGAAATCATTGTACACCGTGAGCTGGGACTGTTGAGCTTGTGTCATGAGAACCTCCCCTCTGCCAGAAGTTCTCTGGTATCCCCAATCGATGTGCGCGCAATTAAAGTCTCCGGCCACTATTATTGGTGTTTTATTTGCCGCTGCGGTAATTTGCGCTATTAGGTGAGCGCAGCGCGTTGCTGCCATACTCGGCGGATTATATATATTGGCGATGAGTAAGGAATCCTGTTGAATGTCGAGTGGGATAACTTCAAGGACTACGTTTTGTACTATGTGGGAGAATGAAAGTTGCGTATGCCTTATGAACCGCTTGATAAAGGTGGACACAA
This sequence comes from Dermacentor silvarum, assembly GCF_013339745.2. Classification (NCBI taxonomy): domain Eukaryota; kingdom Metazoa; phylum Arthropoda; class Arachnida; order Ixodida; family Ixodidae; genus Dermacentor; species Dermacentor silvarum. Next base: position 89,139,720 of record NC_051163.1, read on the forward strand.
CCGGAGTAGTATCGTTTGGTGAGTGATAAGCAGTATATCCTGGGAGCGATATGCTTGTTTTAGGGTCCTGTAGCAGAATTAGGTCTGGTGGGTGTTCCTCATTTAGTATGAGTTGAATTAGCGCTTCTCGCTTACGGCGTATGCTGCGACAGTTCCAGTGCCAGAGTTTTAAAAGGGGAGGAGTCTTAGAATTAGATGAATCACCTGCCATTTTGCTGCCCAGAAGTTTGGGAAGTGGAGGGGGGATGAGTGGTATGGGGTAGGGGCACCGCCTGCATTTGGTTGGTTGCCTCCGCCACCATTAGGCCCATCTGTGTCCTGAGCTGGGTACAGAAGGTATCTAGCTTGTTCTCTAAAATTTTGAAGCGTTCGTCAATGAGGCTGTCGATCCGAGCTTCGAGAGTTGGGAATCGAGCCTCGAGTGTTTGCAGGCGCTTGTCTAGGAATTGCTGAAATTCATCGCGCATCTGCTGTTGGAAGTGTGCTAGTTTCGCTGTTAATTTTGCCTCAAGTTTGGCTTCAAACTGAGCCTCCATCTCAGCTGTTTTGTCTGATTGCTCCAGCTCTGTTGTTTTGGCTGATGGCGGAGCAACGTCTTGTGTTTTTTTTTGTAGGTGGGGTGGAGGTTGAGGTTTCTGCGGGAGATGAACTCTGGGTGTCTAGGGGTAAAGGGTGACCAGTGGGTGGGTGTGAGGGTTGGGTGATGGTTTGGGTGACGGGTGATGGGTGGGGTTGGGTGATGGCCTGTCGCAAGCTTCTTACCTCCTCTCGAAGACGGATCATCTCCTCGTCCCGGGGGTCTGGTTTGCGGACGATTCGTTCTGCCCATGTGAGCTCCTCGGGGGCCTTCGGGGGGCTGATGGATTCCATCTTGGAAAATCTTCTGGGTGTAGCTGGCGTCTTCCGGTTGTTTCCCTGTTTACCGGTGGCTTCGTTGTTTGTTGTCGCTTCGTTGCTTTACACCATCCTGTTCCTGTAAGGTGCTCTCCGCCGCACAGAATGCATCGGGGCACGCACTGACGTGTTCTGTCTTCGCCGTGATCTTCGCCGCATCTTGGACATCTCGGTATTTTCGGTTCTGGACACACATCATATCTGTGTCCTGGGGCGCGACAGTTCGTGCAGGCCTCTGGTCGCGCCCTATATGGCGTGCACAGGTGTACTCCCCCATAGTAGATGATTCTACGGGGGATGGGTCCCTGGGCAAAGGTTATAAGGATGGATTTAGACTTGCCCATGCGTCTTGCTAGTAGAATGCCTGCTTCCGGATTTCTCGCTTGTAGATCTTGCAGAAGCTCTTCTTCCGTTTCATCCCAAAAAGCATTCGATATCACGCCTCTTACTGTGTCCGCTGCAGGGACTATGTACGCTGCCACCCCATACGCTTTTGCGTTTAGGGTAATGCTTCTGATTTTAACCAGGTTAAGGGCTGCTTCCTGGTTAGTGGTGGCTACTGTGCACGTGTTGTTCATTGGGTGCACGCGTAGTTGCACTTCTTCTCCCATCGGTATCTTCGCCGTTTCGCAGAGGCAGCGGAGCAGCAGCTGCGGTTGTATGTTGGGTAAGAATAGGCCTCCCTGTGAGCGGAAAACTACCTTAATCGCATGTTGTGGCAGTGGAGCCATTTGGCGACTTTTGCGCTTCACTTGCTGCGTTGCACGCAAGTGCGCCGGGTTCGGGCGGTACGTCGGACGCCACGTCGACGCGGGGAGCGTTTCGGTGCGTTCCTCGGATGCCTTCTGTTTTCCGCGTACCCCGTTTGTATCTTCCATTCGGGCTTTTGACTGGGACTTGCCTTGATAGGTTCCGATGATCTTAGTCCAGTCTGCTGGGTCGTAGTCCTCTTCTCGGAGGGTAGTTCCTTCGACTTGTACTTCCATCATCGTGGGCTGCCGGTGATTCGCCGAGCTAGGACTCGCGCCTGGCATGGCGCGGCCTGTACGGCGTGTCGGTCTTCTCTGTCCAATAAGTCACGTTTGCTGGACGATATGGTCGCCAAACTTGGTGAGTGGCCTCCACTCACCTTCGGGTAGCTACACGGCAAGTTTCTTGAAACGAGATGACAATTTACCAGAAGGGCAGCATCGGTCTCACGGAGCCGATGTTGCATGCGTCCGCACTCGCCCGTTACCTGGACGCGTCTTCGGACCATCGGCCACTTGTGCTAAAGTTTTTCTGCTGCAGTTGTACGTTACAGAATGTATGTACCACTATTCGCGTCGCACGAGCAATCTGATTAGACAACATTAGATCGTTATAGAATGAGTGAATTAACATTCAGTAAAGTCCCGATACGCGTAGGCGCATCTTGCACCAAGCACTAGCTTTGTAACAGTGGTTAACCAAGGAAGAATGGTCACCGAAGAAAAAAAAAAACAAAAAACAAAGAAATTACGTGTGTCAATATATTATACTATCTACGAACGTCAATTGTATATTCAAGTGCCCTAACCGCACGATTGGCTTCTAACGTCACAGTTTCGCATGCTCTACACCGCTTCTGAAGCTTCCAAGTCGATAATGATCCTGTAGACGCAAGCTCAAGAGATAGTACTCTCGTTTTTAATTCAGAACACCCAAAGCTAACGAATCTCCGATCAATCCAGTATCAACAACGTCCTCTTTGGGCTGCCAGATTACTGTCGTCTACTGCGTTTTTTGTGAAAGAAACTTTCGGCTGACTTGACTTTATGTTGCTTCATGGCGACAGTATATTCGATGATGTCGGTTTCGCCAGAACACACATACGCACGCCCGCACACACACACACACGTACATATATTCTGATAAGAGTTGTTGACGTCCCGCTACCTGCACAATGACCACCGGGTGACTCGGCTTGTTGGCCCAGGTGCCGAAATAGTTTTTTTGGTACGTGGACTTGCCCGTCAGGATGTCGACGGCGCTATCCGAATTTGTCGTCGTGAACTTGTACTGGCTGATGAAGTCACGAACCTGCGCGTGGTCGTGAGAAAAGAAACGTTCGCGCCAGAACGCACGTGGAACAAAGAAACACACATCACTCACGGCTGATTTTAACCGACGTTACCACTGAAAGGCGCATTAGTGTCCCGACGCATGATGGGCGTTTTAAGACGTTGCCTAAACCGCGGACTTACGTTGGACCTGATGGGACACCGTACGAAGTGTACAAACAGACTCAGGGACCTACTCTTGACTGGCTTCTTGACAATATATATATATATATATATATATATATATACAGTGTGGAACTGCGGAGAAGTTCCGACATCGTGTAAACACGCGGCTGTTCTGGCCATTCCGGAGCAAGGCAAGCCACCTGGCATTTTCGCGAACTTGCGACTAATTGCCCTTACCGCGACACTATGTGAACTGCTGGAGCGAATGGTGGCGACACGCCTCAGCTGCGGGCTTGAGCGTTTCGGATGGTATCGCCCAGCCCAAATGAGATTTTGACCTCAGCTAGGCACTGAAGACGGCTTAGAATACCTTTCTACTGCGTACTCACTGGTGGTCGCTGCCACCACGTGCGGACGCTGCTTGCAATGGACATACATCGAGCTTATGACAGTGTGAGCCATGATGCTACGCTTGAGATCCTGCAGTGGAATAACTTGCCTTGTCGTGCTTGGGCATTCATACAATAATTTCTTTGTAAGCGCTCGTTTTCCATCCGTCTTCCATCCGTCTTTACGACGAAGCGTGGAGTGCCGCAGGGATCTGTCCTTGCGCCGGTATTGTCTAATGTTGCGCTAGTGCCGATGACGTTGGAGCTGTCAAATATTCCGGACGTACGATTCTTAAATGTATGCTGATGATGAGACGGTATGGACCACCCATCTCCCTTTGAAGCATTAAGAGCGGGCACTGCAGGCAGCACTTGAAACAACACGTGTTTGGTGTACGTCAGTGGGGCTCAAGCTTTCAACTGAAAAGACCTCCTACATAAGCATTGCTAACAGGTGGTGCCGTCGAAAGCTTAACTTAGCCCCTCTTGGACTTACGCTTGTTGGTCGCGCCTTGGCAGAAGTCACCGCAGTTCGAGTGCTTGGAGTGGAATTTTCTGCATGCTGATCGGCATCGCCCTGGCTGCGCTCTAGCCACAGATCTGACGCAGATCCGCTTCTTGCCTGCTTCATCTCTTTTGTCGCATCGCCCAGAGGTCGGGTGGGGCTCGCAATCGTATCATTCGGTGGCTGGTTAGCCCCGTACTCCAGCCTCGCTTGATCTATCAAGCACAGTTTCATCGCCTTACCAAAGCAGAAGCAGCTCGAACGGAAAACCTTAACCGCGAAGCCATGCTTGTGATTACAGACCTTCCAAGGCGCACACCTATCACGACACTTCAGGCCGAAGCTGAGGTGAGCAGATTTCATGAGCTTATTCATCAAAGCCGATAAAACGATAAAATGAAGCAGCGTTCCTACAGCTACCTTGGCGAATTACATGGACCCGACTTTCCCTTTAGTGGATCAATCCTTATGGCCGCTAGCACCATAGGTACAATGCGAGGTGACTAACAACAAGCCACTTGGTTGCATTCGGCAGGAGACTAATCGAAATTCAGGTTCTGTGAGCATCACTGCGCCTGTGCCTTCCTGTTCGGAGTTCCAGGAACTAGACCTAACTGCGCATGTGGATGCCGGGTTGAGTTGGGAAATTCTTTATGCTTCCTTATAGCGCCCTTCCTATCCAGATGTAAACCAAACATGTTATTATGAGTTAGATACAGCCATTACCACGGTACTGGCGGAGCTAGTTGCACTCCGCGATGGCCTGACCGCGATGTTGCCAATCGCGAAGGGGAAATGCCCAAGAAGCGTGATCCTTCACAACATTCTGACGCAAGCGCACTCTGTCGCGTCGATCGTTCAGCTGGCTTAGCGGAGGACTTTCACCGCTTCACTACGACTTATCCATGCCCGGTTCGAGTCTGCTCGATTCGTCGATCAAGTGTTCCCGCTCATGCCGCGGCAGACGCCGCATGTTGTCGCGTCGATCGTTCAGCTGGCTTAGCGGAGGACTTTCACCGCTTCACTACGACTTATCCATGCCCGGTTCGAGTCTGCTCGATTCGTCGATCAAGTGTTCCCGCTCATGCCGCGGCAGGACGCCGCATGTTGCCGCGTCGATCGTTCAGCTGGCTTAGCGGAGGACTTTCACCGCTTCACTACGACTTATCCTTGCCGGTTCGAGTCTGCTCGATTCGTCGATCAAGTGTTCCCGCTCATGCCGCGGCAGGACGCCGCATGTTGTCGCGTCGATCGTTCAGCTGGCTTAGCGGAGGACTTTCACCGCTTCACTACGACTTATCCATGCCCGGTTCGAGTCTGCTCGATTCGTCAATCAAGTGTTCCCGCTCATGCCGCGGCAGACGCCGCATGTTGTCGCGTCGATCGTTCAGCTGGCTTAGCGGAGGACTTTCACCGCTTCACTACGACTTATCCATGCCCGGTTCGAGTCTGCTCGATTCGTCGATCAAGTGTTCCCGCTCATGCCGCGGCAGACGCCGCATGTTGTCGCGTCGATCGTTCAGCTGGCTTAGCGGAGGACTTTCACCGCTTCACTACGAATTATCCATGCCCGGTTCGAGTCTGCTCGATTCGTCGATCAAGTGTTCCCGCTCATGCCGCGGCAGACGCCGCATGTTGTCGCGTCGATCGTTCAGCTGGCTTAGCGGAGGACTTTCACCGCTTCACTACGACTTATCCATGCCCGGTTCGAGTCTGCTCGATTCGTCGATCAAGTGTTCCCGCTCATGCCGCGGCAGACGCCGCATGTTGTCGCGTCGATCGTTCAGCTGGCTTAGCGGAGGACTTTCACCGCTTCACTACGACTTATCCATGCCCGGTTCGAGTCTGCTCGATTCGTCGATCAAGTGTTCCCGCTCATGCCGCGGCAGACGCCGCATGTTGTCGCGTCGATCGTTCAGCTGGCTTAGCGGAGGACTTTCACCGCTTCACTACGACTTATCCATGCCCGGTTCGAGTCTGCTCGATTCGTCGATCAAGTGTTCCCGCTCATGCCGCGGCAGACGCCGCATGTTGTCGCGTCGATCGTTCAGCTGGCTTAGCGGAGGACTTTCACCGCTTCACTACGACTTATCCATGCCCGGTTCGAGTCTGCTCGATTCGTCGATCAAGTGTTCCCGCTCATGCCGCGGCAGACGCCGCATGTTGTCGCGTCGATCGTTCAGCTGGCTTAGCGGAGGACTTTCACCGCTTCACTACGACTTATCCATGCCCGGTTCGAGTCTGCTCGATTCGTCGATCAAGTGTTCCCGCTCATGCCGCGGCAGACGCCGCATGTTGTCGCGTCGATCGTTCAGCTGGCTTAGCGGAGGACTTTCACCGCTTCACTACGACTTATCCATGCCCGGTTCGAGTCTGCTCGATTCGTCGATCAAGTGTTCCCGCTCATGCCGCGGCAGACGCCGCATGTTGTCGCGTCGATCGTTCAGCTGGCTTAGCGGAGGACTTTCACCGCTTCACTACGACTTATCCATGCCCGGTTCGAGTCTGCTCGATTCGTCGATCAAGTGTTCCCGCTCATGCCGCGGCAGACGCCGCATGTCATCTCTTCACCGTCGTGCACCCATTGCCTCTGATCATGCTTCCGCACTCCGAAATAGTGGACATTCAGAAAGAAATCCTTCGGCGCACCACGCGAGCTCTCATACATCCGGGTGGTTCTGGCCTCCCAGGTGGCCTCACTCGTCAAGAGGAGCTATCGTTCCCAGGAGTTCGCGTGACAGCGGCTGTCACACAGTCCATCCGCGCGCAGTGGGGATATATCAACGCCTCTTCTAGATGCCCGTACTGTCATGCACCAGTACGGGAGGCAGACCTACAGGACTTGCTATAGACATGCCCTGGTCTGCAATCGGCTCGTCGACGTCATCTGAGCCGTGTGGGTCTCCACCCTAATCGGCTGCCAGACTTACACAAGTGGATCTTTGGCCCTCATCGCCGCTTCTTTTTGGACTTTATGCAAGAGACAGAATTTCACAATTATATGTAACACTTCATTTTGACGCAGTAAGGTAAATTAACGCAATAATAAAACAACATGTGGCCTAACAATTCCTGTCGTGTTTCTATAGGGGAAATATGTAAGTTGAACAGATCGTTTGTGTCGAGATCTTTCTTAGCGCGAGGCAGATTGCTGTTTAGCAACTAGCGTTTTGCTCGCAGCTTACTGCAAGATTGTGGTGCTCTGTCTAACAGTTCGCAATGTAAGGTGGCGGAATGAGATTTTTCATGCTGCCAGCAGCTGACAGCCCTGCTCATCGTCCATAATAGAGGTCGAAGTTGTCTGCCATTCATTGGAAGAAATGGCTAACACTTCGAACCGTGTAAAAATGAAGAAGTGTTAAGTGAAGCTTTCATGCCGAACACCCTATATATCATATGTACTTCCAAGGGCAAACTTCGTAAACCACTGTGAACGTATTTGTCCATTTAGACAAAATTTAAACAAGAAATTTCTAGTGCCCTTCAAGAGGAAGTAATATTATTTACGTTATCAACTTCTCTAGCACAAAATTCGAAAAATGTAGGGACGCTTCAAAAACTAAGAAGACCCAACTTTGAGTCTCTGCAACTTCATAGCGAAAACAGATCACTATTTCCTAAGTAGCGTCTGTTAGAACATCTATAGTGTACAAAAATTACTGATTGCACATTACCGCAAATATATGTTGCCATTGTCTTGTGAACAATACGTTCATACCTTACGTATACAGTCGAGGTAAGCCTGACACCTGTAAGCGAGCAGGTGTTATCCTGACAATTTCATCAAAAACATCAGCGAGTGCCTATACCACTCTCAAGAACGGACGCTGCGCGGCAACTTCAATCACTTGCTCGCCACATCACACTTCAAAGATGGAATTCACCAGGTTTCAGCAACTCACGCTTGCATTCTCTCGACCCTAAATTGCGACTTCGCCTGCCACCTGGATTCTCCCGTGGTGAAGCAACTTTACTGTGTCGCGTGTGGTTGGGCGTCGCATTTACGAATTCCTATTCATTCCTAATAGGAATGGCTAACACTGCGGCATGCAATTTGTGCGGCTGCGATGAGACGCTAGAGCACATTCTGTGTCATTGCCCAGCTTTTGACGCTCAACGACGGATTATTCAAACTCAACTTAGCATGTTGGATAGCAGAGTGCTGTCAGAGGAAAAGATTCTGGGACCATGGCCTACGCATTCCTGCATGCGAAAGGACACAATAGCTCTTCTTCAGTTCTTGAAGGAGACTGGACTATATGAGCGCTTGTGACAGTGGACCTTCCTCTGCGACTGACTGTGTGAATAACTGACTCTTTATGTGTGTGTTTTTTTTTCGTATTCTCGCTCCTTATCTATTCTTCCCCTTTCCCTCTCCCCAAGCGTAAGGTAGCCAACCGGGCGCGTCCTTGGTTAACTTCCCTACCTTTCCCTTCTCGTTTCTCTCTCTCTCTGACAATTTGTTTCAAGTGGTTATTATATCTCGCGAACTCATGGGCTACAATTATTAAATTCCAATATTTGCCGTAATGTATCTAGTTTAAAACCTAATTACTGAAACTTTGATAATTAGTCAATTATGCGCCGCGATTTCTCGTGCAAGTAACGTACGCCTTTTCGGGTAATCCAGCTCGAAGACTCGAACTGTGCAATCCACGGCAGGCGATGATAATAAAAATTGTTATATTCTAAAAAATATGAACACTAGCACACTATTACGCTTAGTTACTAGGACAAAGTGCCGTTTGCTGCTTTTATTATGATGCTCGTTTTCGTCAAATTTTTGGCGCCCGAATAATCTCTCACGAAGGTCAGAGGCCCCGGTAGCGCTCTGGCGAGTCGGAACCGCTCGTTGTCTACGCCACCATGAGGTCGAAACTGGAGCCCAGCCCCCCTCCAACTCCATCACTTCAGGTTAGTGATGCGGGAAATTGCAAACCCCGGAACCACTCCACTTCAAGGCTCTTCGTTTTCTCTTGACATGCATGAATATTTCTGACGGAATGAACACAACTGCGACTATACTATACACCAAAGCCTAGCCAAAATTACTTCGAGCGGACATCTTTCTTCGAAGCGTTGCAGATTTGCATAAAGTGGCCCTTTTGCTCACCTTCGAGAAGATGGAGTTCATTATGCGACCTGTTTCGGCAGAGGCTTCAGTATTATTAGGAGGAAGCTTTAACTATGACATTCTTAATAAAACGCATTAGAAGAGAAATCGTTTGGTTCACTGCTCCGAATTTTGTTTACATTTCTGGCGTTTGAAACACAGATTAAATCGAGTTACTGTAGTCCATGTCTAAAAGAAAGCCGTGGTGCCGCGCAACCCTCGGGCTGCCCACAGTTGCCTTTCAAGCGAAGCTTGTATTGCCTGACTCGTGCCGTCGGTGTGGCTGTCGTCGTACGCGAAAAAAACCTCCTCACCCACAGCTGGTGGCCGGAAACCCTCCTCACCATCAGCTGGCGTGCCGGATCACCCCACTCTCCCAAGCAATCACCAACGCTCCCTCCCTCCGAAGAAGGGAAAGGAGGGTTCGCTCGCTCAGCGCTCGATGTTTTTCGCCAGTTCTATTCCCACTCTCCCCTCCCCGTGGGCACTGAACCGTGCTCCCTCAAGGGCTGCACAAGATAGCGCCAACCTTTCCGTTTGTCATAACGAACCACTTAGTAACCATTTCAAGGCCAGCTGTGCTAAGGGTAAGCCGCGATCGGTCCGCTCCGCCGACGAGGAGGCAGCCTTCAAGGAACGACAATGGGAGCGGGACCGTGAACGTGCGCGAGCTCGCCGGGCGATTCCACTGTTTCTCATCCACCAACAACCTTAATGTGTTCAAACACTGAAATAACTAACCAACAACTCCCCTAGTGTTGAACAAGCTTCGCGTGCACCCCTGTTCCCGGTCGGGGAGCTGCTTTAAGTTATTTTTAATACTATCGCGGGCTGTTTTTCAAGAACGGAAACAAGAGCTACGCAAACAACTGCAAGTGATGTTTTCAGTTCAGCGCTGCAAACTTCTCATTGGGCATTTGACTAGAAAGCTAAATATTGGATAGTTTGTTTAATAATGAGTACTAGTCACCGTAATACTAAGGCGACTAAACACGCCGACCTCTTCTCCGGAATGTTGGTAAAAGCACAGAGTCAGTTAACATTCAATGAAGTTCACTGAATGATAAAGACACGCTGGGGCCCATATGCTGTGCGGACAACGCAAACACTACACCTGTCAGCTCCATAACGTTAGCAAGTCACTGCACCGCGAGATGAGGCTCGCGTTTCCGGTAGATTAACTGGAGCTCTAATTTGGCAGCGGTCGATATCAGAAAAATACGTTTATGGCATTAATAGAAAAGAAAAAAAAACACGAAAGACATGAAACCGGGGTCTTTCCGTGTCGGTGACTGTAAAATATAGATGTAAATGCTTCAAGTAAATATCACGTAAATAACGTGATATTTCAATATCAAGTAAATAACGACAAATCGCTAGACTGAAATAGATGTAGAAAGACCTGATTAGCACAAACAGGTTATGTTATTACGCATTTTACGCCAAACCGTTTCAAAAGAGATCCTAATAAGGATCATCATCATTTTGGCCTCCACATGCGCGTTTCCTACAAACTTCAACAGCACCAACATGACCTCTAATTATCACGCATATTATCTCGGCGTACCGTCAATTTTACTGAATTCATGAGAACGTCGCGCTTTGCTCGTAGTTTAGCGAGGGAATCGCTTGTTGCGACCTCCGCAGCTTTCTGCCACATGCGGTTTGGCGTTCCACACTACCTGCTCTACGAACTTCTTCCTTCCGAGGAGGCAATCCTTGTAGAGCAGGAAAAGCAGGAAAGCCCTGGAGAGCATTGCAGGGTCCCTGCCTCCGGAGGAGTCGAACGTGTCCGGAGTCAGCTTGTTCATCGCACTGCGGGAACGGATATGGCTCGGTTAGCTCGCTTAAAAACTTGTCGTTTTGTTAAGACGAAAGCTATAGGTGTCTATGTTGACGGTGTCCTTGGCGGCCGATGACCTTGGCAAAACTACGCCGTGGCGAAAAATGGCCGACTCCGTAAACAACGCTAGGATTGGCGTCACATTTCTCAGCGAGGTTCCTGTAAACAAAGTAAATCGGTGGCTTTGAAAAGAAAATTTGAGGCATTTCGTTCTGGGTGGGAGTCGAACCCGGGCGTCCGGGGTGCGATTCGAGCACGCTTCCCAGAAGCCATGGCTTCTCCGCGGTTCTGCCTTCCAAAGGCGTGCCTAGTGCGTGCGTGATTGCACACGTCACGTCGCAGCCATCTCGCCGACTAAAGTGTGGCCTAGTGCGTGCAGTAACATGCTGCACTTTAGTTACTACGTTAAGTGTTCATATGTGGAGTTCAGGCGGCCGCCTTGGTGCCACACACGTGTACTTCCTATTGCGGCTCGTTATGTCTTTAAAGAAGTCCAACCTCGATTGTATAACTTCATGTATTATCAAATGTGCAGCAGGCTTTCGCCTTCTTGTGTTCCAAGATTGTAACACCGGCCGAACTTTTTTTTTTTTTACACGAATAGCTTTCTTTGGTTCTTTCGCCGGTTTCGTGGTCGGTGGTTACCGGTCCTTGTAGAAGGTTGGACTTTCAACGCAGGTACAAAGGCGCCCGGTGTCTAAAGCTAGAGATCTCGCGCAACCAAGTATCCAGGTGCGTTCGCGGCCGAATCGGAATTGCTATACTTATTTAAAACGCGCGCGTGCTGTGCGCCTATACTAGCGCTATACCGATGTGCTAGTATAACGGCTCTATTTCCTGTGAAACTACGCAACAATACAACGCTACCTAAAATATCCCCGATGCAACAAATCGCCTTCGAGACCATCATTTTTTTATTAAAGCAAATAGCTTTCTTGAAAAGTTCGGCCATTCGATTACATTGACAATAGTTGTTGATACCTTCTGCACTTTGCTTTTGCATTTTTCCATCATCACAGATCTTTACTGAAAGGTAAAATGGAGAGGGTGCTTTAAGTGTGTCGTCACTACGATCAGTCTATTCAAATGCGTGTGAAATGCAGCAATTCTTTCATTATATAGGCAATCGCTGAACCTATTGGGAAGAAATTTGTGGCAGTTACGAAGCAAGTTTCAAGTTGCTTTTCACAAAATTGACATAAGGAATACTATTGTGCCGCACACCGTGAAGCGTACTTTAGAGTATATTGCGTTCTAATTGATAATATTTCACGTATCTCTTTGTTTTTTTACATTGTCAAATTTTCCTTTTAACGAGGGAGTGATAGAATTCGTGCCATACTCTGTTTGCTGGTCTTTCCGATACATTTTTCATTGTAGTTTATTTTCTTGCATTTTATTCCGCAACCTTTTATTGTGTGTGGGAGTCCCTGTCCACTGCATGTACGTTATCAAGATCAAGCTTTTACATTGACTGCTTTCACCTTTCCTATTCTATTCTCTTATCTTATTCCTTTTCCTTTCGCCTTGCGTGATGGTTGTGCAAAAACAAACTGGAAGTCTGGTATAAGGAAAGGCCAGTCTCCGTCGTGAACGTAGACATAATAAGCACTAGTTTCAAGGGCCGCATCCAACTGATGGGGGATAATATGCACACATTTGACATACTCCCAGGAATTGAAGGATCGGTGACGGTAGCTGACAAGCCAAGCCTTGTGTTGCCCGAACGACTCTTGAACCTCCATGGAGTCGTACGCTACCGCCGCTGACAAGCCCTGTACGCAGTTTGCAGATCAATATCAGTGGGACACATTAACGTAACGCTCAATCAAGATATTTGTACACCGCTACATAGAACCTTCGGCAGAGGACATGCCGGCCTTCGTCTTGTCTAGTCACGAGCAATATTTCAATGGAATTTCAGTTTCAATTCATTCTGAATCCAAATTTATTTTCCCGTGATAGAAAATATGAGAGGGAACAACTAATCCCGTTTTTTTAAAGCAACGATTAAGGGTGTTTCGGAATCTGACACTTGAATATCTTGCATGTATAGCTCTTCTGTTGAGCATTTATTGCCATCAGATACTTATGTGCGAGATGTGTGTTTTACCAACTACGGCCTCTTGAAAGCTGTTCTGCTGCTCAATTTCATGTATTGCTCAAGAGACTACCTGGAAGCTCTCTTAATGCTCTCAAATGTAATGAACGCGCATTACGCAGCGAGGTCGTGCATGCATTATTTCTCCAGTATTTAACCGCACCACTTATTCGTGCAAACTTTATCTGTTGCAAACGAAAACCAAAATTATGGAAATATGTTTCTCTAATGGTGAGTCAGAATATGATAACGCGATACATAATTTCTGCAAATGCAGGCATGCGGTACGCACTGCGAAGAACCACACGTCATTGGCCCAGCGGGGTGTGACGGTGTGGCCGAAGGTGAAACTGGCCAGGATAGTGGCGACCTGGAACTGGAACCGAAGCCTCCACGCTAGCTTAAGGCGTTCTTCCAGGTGTTCAGTGTTGGCTTCGAAGCGCGACGAGTAGATAATGCCCCAGCAAATCATTGTCTGGTTGAAGTCCGGCAGGTGCACCACGTGAATGCGCTTGGGGATTGTCAGAGACGGGTAGCGGCCTGAATCAGTAAAAAGAAGAATGGCGCAAAGATGAAGGGCTTCGGGGGCGGGACGGTGGAGGAGGTCGTTACAAAGCTGCTTACATCTCGGACTTCCCTCGACTTCCTGAAGAAAATGCCGCCGCAGAGGAAGGTATCTTCGCTAGTAAGAGCATACCACCTGGCGTGCTGCGGGTGATGCTACTTTAAGTTTACACTTTTGTTGTCCGTAATCTAAAGGGTCTAGTCGCCTGGAAGATTAGGCTCGAGTTTGGCCTCACTGCGTGGGCTGTGCTTAATATGCCGAGTAGAGGGGCACCGCCACAGTACGTGATGAGGCCACGATGTCGATTGGCGGAAGCCAGGTACATGGAGGACACGTGAAATGGTTCTCGGTTATAGGCATTCCTCTTTGTAGTGGTAATTTTTTAGCAGACGTGCCTTACCTTGCGACACACACGCACACACACACACACACACACACACCGCCGGCTCGTTAATCATGTCAGTGGCACCACTGCAACATAATGGACTGCGCCGAATTTATTCAAAACTCAGGAAACGCGGCATCAGCAGCTTTTATCTGCAAAGCATATTGCGAGGGCCCTTATCAACCTGATGGTTTTGTCGTACACCAATGTTCTTAGTTCTACCCTTAAGCCTGCGCTTTTATTTCATTTTAATTTCAGAACACGTTTAAGAAAACGCACAAATGTTATGCTAATGAAAACAAACGTTTTACATTGGCTATACGCCCCAGCCGTTCACATCGGCACCATTAACTTTCTCTCTTTTTTTTCGAAGTACGGTAACCTGTTGGAAATCGTGAATACTTGTTCTAGCGCTTGCCAGAGTGACAACCAAGACATCGGAAGGGTGCAAAGACTTCTTGAAATAGCTTCGCTCTCTTCGATGAATGGGATGCTCGGATTTGCCAATACAACCCCGAAGATGTTTTTTTTTATAAGCCTATTTATTTTTTCAGCCCCCTGCGTTTCCTACTCGCTGTATAAGTGTAAAAGAAACACGGTTATCTCATTTACTTCTTATGTAACTTCCAAAGCTTCACTTCGTCTTCCTATTATTAACTATATTATATTCCCGTGGTCCCGTGCTTGTCCGTGCTTTTTGGCGCTGCTTAAGAATAATGTTCGATTAGTGCTTCACTGGCAATGCATAATGCGGTCGCTTTGTCCCTTACCGTAAGTCTTATTATCATTTCTCAGTCCATCATTGCTTGAACTGTTTGTTGTTTCCCCCAGAGCTATTTCTCTTTCTTTTAGTAAGCGTCCGAAGTACTACCTTTGGGTTAATATTGGTGGAACAATATATGTACGAGTATATAGACCTCTCTTTCGAATCAATTTTGATTACTGGTGCCTGGTGTTCTGTAACGTTAATAAGATAAGAACCGCGCAACGAGTGACGGAGCGAAATATGATACAGCCCAAACGGGGGTAACCTATTATTCTAGTTGATATTAAGAGCGAGAAAAAAATGCGTTAGGTCAGGCTATGCAATACGTAGGGCAGATAGCTGGTTTTCTTACAAAGCTTTAGAATGAGTGCTAAGGCAAACGAAACACAGTGGAGGAGGGCATAGGATGATGTCAGTTGACGTAAGACATGTATAATTGGAGATCGCTAGCGAGACTTTCGTCTGACAGTGGAGATAACATTGATAATGATGATTATGGGGATGATGACGATCATAACAATGTAACTTGCGCCAAACGCACGTTATAGAGTTGCCTTTCCATTCCGCGTGATACAAATGACGCCACTGAGTTTTGGAATTGAACCCCTGATACCGCGATCAACAACAGAACGTCATAGTACGTCAACAGAACGTCAACGCCTTCATGGAGGGACAATAAGCCGCAGTTTAAACATTCGTCGGACGCATCATGTTGAACCTATTTTATGTCCAATGCAGGACGAAGGCCTCTTCCTGCGATCTCCAATTACCCCTGTTTTGCGCTAACTGATTCCAACTTGCGCCTGCAAATTTCCTGACTTGATCAGCTCACCTGATTTTCTGCCGTCCTCGACTGCGTTTCCCTTCTATTGGTGCCCATTCTGTAAATCTAATGGTCTACCGGTTATCTATCCTACGCATTACATGGCCTGCCCAGCTCCATTTCTTTCTCCTAATGTCAATCGGAATACCGGCTATACCCGTTTGCTTTCTGATCCATACCGCTCTCTTCCTGTCTCTTAACGTTAGGCCTAACATTTTTCGTTCCATCGTTCTTTGTGCGGCCACATACGCGCCGGAAAAGGGCACACTCACGGGTCACTGCTGCCAGCGACGTCTCGAAAACTTTCAGCGGCTCGGTCATCAAACTCAGGCGTTCCTCGGTGTTCCACATGACGACGTCCGAGCCCAGGGCGCTGTTGGCGAGGTTGGTCTGGAACCAGCTGAGCCGGTCGCTCGTGATGGCGTCGATGGTTCGGAAGCGCACGCGGAACACGTCCCTCGGGCCGCCGCGGTCTTCGACCAGCTCGTCGTCCTGGTCTTTGATGGGACGCTGGCTGCTGCATAGCACCATGCCACGCCGCACGAGGCCGTCCAGTCTGCGAGAGACAGAGAATGGATGCATAGAAAGGCAGGTAGCTTAACCAGAGGTGGTTCCAGTTGGCTACCCTGCATGGGGGAAAGGAGTAGGGGGATAAAAACAGAAAGAGAGTGGAAGGATGAGAGAGAGAAAGAGAGACGAGCACAAACAAACCGCGTACAATATAAAGCGGTAGGGGGCGGCGTTCCTAAAGCCTGTGGTGAAGCCCCGTAGACCGCAGGAACCTTAGTCCGTAACCAGGTGACCTGTTCCAGTCGAATGTTGGCGCTCCGGCCTTAGTAGCGCCAGTAAGACCTTCAGTGCGGATGTTCTTTGGGAGCACTGACCTAAAGCTTTTACTTCTGATAGTGGGCGATTGATACTACGTAGTTCCATGGGGGCAAAACGAAATGGGCTGAAACGAAAAGGGAGTTGCGCGCTTGAGTCAATTTCCATTTTCCATTTCCTTCATTTCTTACTGTTACGTCAGGAATGAGGATTGCCTAAAAGCTTCTAAATTAAGTAGCTCAGTCAGACAGATTTACAGAACCGAACGTCGCTTACAGTGTGGATTTGTGAGTCAATGGAATAGAATGGTCGATTAGCCGAGACAAGAGAACGAAGTTTAAGATTTTATTCAACAAAAGAGTAGATTTTCTTGCATGCGAAGACTAATGCTAATCTCCTTGGGGACCCACTAGTGCGCTGGCCCCATAGCAATAGCATTCCGCTGCCGTGAACGACGCGATGGTTACAGCAAAATAATTAGTTAAGACGATTTTGTTGACTCAATTAATCAAGTTTCGAGAATGCCGCTAGTCGCAGCGAACAGGTTCTCCTACACACTGTTCGAAACGTGTCTGGATAGTTGTAATTACACCGCAAACACACTTGTCACGCGACCAAATAATATACTGCGTCATGAATACGCGATTGAGCCTGTCAGCGACTGTATGCAGGTGTCTTTGAATCGTTTGCTGAACTGGCGTTGTCAAAGGTATGGAAACAGCAGTTAATGTATTGATAAACTGACAGTACTAGTACCGGCCGTGTTAGGCCAGTGTCTATGGCGTTCGTTCTGCTCAGGTAAAGGCCATGTGTTCGATTCCTGCCGCGGCGGCCACATTTCAATATGGGCAAAATGCAAAAACGACCCTGTATTTAGAATTACGTGCATGTTAAAGGCCCCCAGGTGGTCAAAATTAACTCGGAGGCCCCCACTACGGTGCGGCTCATTGTCACATTGTGGTTTTCGCACGTAAAACTCCGACATTAAATTTAATTTTTTCGACAGCTTCGCTGAATTCTGAAAAACAAGTGAGCTCAGACTCACTTAAAGCCGGCGCGGGAGCTGTGCCTGTTGAACGAGGGAAACACTCGGCGCGCGGCCCGACCTTCGTTGAGGAACATGATGCTCTCGTAACCGCCAGGTTGCTGTAGCCACACCAGACCACTGCAGGATACGTGACAAAATGTCAGAGTGTGCTTGCGCCACAACGCCAGTGTTCTGCATAGATGTTGTACCGCAGGCTACCGACTGGAGGCCTACAGCTTTCTGCAATTAAGAAGCGGAACGCAGCTTATGTGCCATCGAGTGCATTCAAAAAACCTATATTCAGTACCCAGACGCTCGCATTCCGTAACCCAAAGTTCACATGCCTGTTCACTTGTGGCTCTAGCAGTATGTCTAGCGCTACAACAATGACGTAAAATTCCCACGTGGTAAGCCCAAAGTCACACGTTACACAAATCTCACAGTGCAAGCGTCAGAGACTGGCGCTTCGCAGCGCCTACGCACGTTTTATGTTCGGGATAGCGCAGCGTCTTTCCCTCGAAGGATATCGCCACCATGTAAGTTCGCGCTGGTATGAACTGCCTGCCCGTAGTCTTGACGATGAGCATGTCGTTGCTGCGTAGGCGGTCGAACACCTTCACCGTGAAGTTTGGCTCCGTGCGATCCTGCGAGAATATGGGTGAAAAGGAAAAGGGTTTCATGAATGGCATAGTCTTACGACACGAATTCCAATGCATATCTGGCTATTCATTTCCTTTCCCTGTCCGTTTCCTTCCTCATACCTTAGTGCGTAGCAGCAGGCCAGAGTTATGTCCGTCTGGCTGACCTCGCTAGCCTTTGCTTTCCATTCAAGCTTTACAAAAGCTTTCATAATCTCTTTTCTCTCTCTTGCTCTCTTATTCAGTCTAAAATTAAACTCGCACTTTTGAAAGATTTTTGTGTGCAGCATACGTGTTGCGCGCAGTCCTCCTTGGTAATACTAACGAAGGTTCAGTTCAGCAAACACATTATCGAACTCAATGCTTAATTAAAACATCAGGAGCCTTGATCGGAAATAAGTCTTGATGGAGCCGGTTCTGCATTTCGGTAAATTGACGCGTATCTACTCACTAAAAGTGCGAGTGCGTATCTTGTGGCGTTCTAACGGTCGTTTGGGGACTGGTTTTCATAACGCTCATATTCACCTCATTCATTTGTAATGTTCTACTGAGTTGTAACTTTTGGGTTTCATGGTAATTTCTTGAGAAGGCATCCAATGTCAATGCTTCTAAATTCGTGAAAAATGTTGTGAACGCTAAACAAACTGTACTCGCTAGATCAGCGGGAAGCGATTTGGATGTTCCCGATGGGAAGTCCCGCGACGGACCTGTGCAATTGTGTATGCGTGACTGCGCCTTTACGTAAGCGCTCCCCTCTCGGCAAAAACATCCACCGTGTTTGCACTTCGTTTGCGTTGCCGATCTCCACGCCTGGGTACTCCAGAACGCGTCCCTTTCGTCATCGACGACTAAGCTGAAATCACTTACATCCGTACTTCGCATTCATTACGCAACAGGCAGAAAACTATGTTTGATCCTAATGAGAATTCGTGTTTATCGTGCCTTCAACATTGCGCTTGCTCAATCCTGTGCATGACACCTCTGCAGCACTGTAGAAGTGTGCGCATACTCCGAATTTTCATGTTAACTGGTTCCGCGTAGTCCTAGTACGACTTCTCTCAACACGCGCTTGCTGAGAACGGATTGAAAGATCGATATATTTTCCCATTGTGCGATTGGAAGCTTTTTGTTTAATATCAGTCTTTACTGTCAAGCAAATCAGACCAAGTCGAGTGAATGAAAATGGTGGTACTTGCTATGCACAGCACAAAATTAGGATATAGCACCTTGGCCAGCATTGGCTGCAAAGGCGTCGACTCCAAATTGTGTCTACAATGGTTTCTAAGACATGCAGATGCCTTTGTGCTTTACACTTCGAAAGTGTTGTCGGCTTCTAAAGTGAAACAAAAAAAGACACGCTGTAGTTAATGACACGTTAGTTTCCTAGATGAAAGCATGAAGATTTCTGCAATAGCCACTATTACTGGTTGTTTGATGGGACTACAAGTAAGGAAATCAGTTGTCCACAATCCCTCAAGGGGGAGGAAGTATCATGAAAGGTAAAAAAAATTGTCATCCACCCGAAAGTAGCACAAACTAAAAAGGAAACCCGCACGCGTTTCCTTTGTAGCCTCCTGGTATACTTTCGGGTGGATGCCAATTTTTTTTCCTTTTAGGACTACAGGTAATCTTGTATTTTAATTTTTTCAATTTTATTCTGGGTTGTACGCCCCAACTCCACCATATGATTGTGATGCACACCGTAGTGCAGGATTCGGGATTAATTTTGGCCATCTCGGTTGCGTTAACGTGCTCTTAAATCTGAGCGCACCAACGTTTTTGTATTTTACTCCCTCGTAATGCGGCCTCCACGGCCAGGATAGAACCAATGACATCGAGCTTAGTAGTGCCACGGCCGCTGGAAAATGCCTCAGGAACGCGCTTGGAACGCTGTCGCCCGTGGAAGCCGACGCGTCCCATCCCCGTCAGCTAGCGCCGTTCGGCCCAGCCTGGCGGCCGAGAATGAAGTACGGCTGTGACGTTCGCTGTCGTTGCAGCCCGCCTGACGAGGCAGGCAGCACTTTTTAAGCGAAGCTTTCGAGGTTTGACACCACCACCACCGCTGAAACTTTACAAGTGAAAGCGGTGGTGGTGGTGTCACGCGGAAAAGTGCGCCAATCCTGACGATAGTGCAGAAAGGGTGGCACATACCAGGGACAAAAAAGAGAGAGAGAGAGAGAAAGGAAGAAAGAGAGAAAGACAGACAGAAAGAAAGAGAGAGATAGAGAAAGAAAGAAATTGAGAGAAAGAGAAAGAAAAACACCACGAAGGTCAGGTACACACACGACAAGCCTCGCTTACCCCCATTTTTTGACAAAGGAAGGTCTGGTGATTTTTTTTCCCTCCAGCGGCCGTGGCGGTACAACGCCATAGCCACTGGTTTACCGCTGCGGGTACAAAACTAACGGTCATCATCATCATCAGCCTATATTTATGTCCACTGCATGACAAAGGCCCCTCCCTGTGATCTCCAATTACCCCTATCTTGCGCTAGCTGATTCCTACTTGCGCCTGAAAATTTCCTAACTCCATCACCCCATCTAGATTTCTGCTGTCCTCGACTGCACTTCCCTTCTCTTGGTATCCATTCTGTAACCCTACTGGTCCACCGGTTATCCATCCTACGCATTACATGGCCTACCCAGCTCCATTTCGTCCAGTTAATGTCCACTAGAATATTGGCTACCTCCATTTGTTCTCTGATCCACGCCGCTCTCTTCCTGTCTCTTAACGTTACGCCTAACATTTTTCGTTCCATCGCTCTTTCTGCAGTCCTCTTGAGCGCTCTTTTTGCGGTCCAACTCACGTTACATTGACATAAATTGTAGCCAAACATCAAAGAGGCTTGAAATTGTCCGGCTTTGAAGCGTTGCTTGAATTTCCCTAGCCTGTAACTTAGCCCGTTTGCCCGAAATTGGGGCGCGATTGGAGAACTTTGTTCGTTTGATGTTGCAGTTGCCGTTGATGTTGCAGTGGCTGTGTGCGAAATTTGTGCCAGAGGGAGGGAGAGAGCAGCCAATCGGCAAGCGGCGAACTCTCGTCCGTGGAGTTCGTCGTTTTGGTTAGGCCAGAATGACGACACGCTCCTGTGATTACGAGCACGTCGTCTGCTAGGAGCAGAACGCGACGAGAGATGTGAAGTTCGAACTATCATTCGCTCGCTACGAGACCGGCTTCGCATGGCACGTTCCGTGGATTGGATTGGATCCAAACGGCAGCTGCGGCAATGACATGGTTTACCGCGTGATGATTGGCTGCTCTCTCCCTCCCGTCCTCAAAAAAATGTTCCACACTGCCACTTTGTGACGTCGCAGCAACTGAACAGAACGCGAAACGAACAAACATCTTTGATCGCGCCCTAGTCAGCCAATACGGCGCTGTCGAGACAAATCCGGAGACACTGACCTCGACTTGGACAGACGAGATTTGCAGGCTGGGAGCCGCGTGCAGCAGGAGGTACGAGGTGTTTCTCTTACAGATGACCTTGATGGTGATGTTCCCGCTGAAAGTGACGTTGGTGGCGTTGATCGAGAGGGTGTACATGTCGGGCACGAGGTCATTTGGAAGCCTGTCAGGTACGAAGGGGTCCTGCTCGAACCTGCGAACGGCCATGTGCGTAGTCACGTGGCCAGCAAAGGTTGCAAAACAAAGGTTGCGACCTGCCTTTGTCTTCAAAATAAATTCTACTATGCGCAACTCCTCACCTTTCATCGGTACTTGTGGCTCTCTGGGGCAATTCACTTTTTTTTTGGTGTTTGACCAATCGGTTTTTAATTTTCCTTGTGAGCGCCTTTGTTCAGACAACCCTCTCTTTCTTTTAGCTCTCTGTTCTAAACTTTTTTTGTCCTTCTCCTTGTGCAGGCTAGCCAACCGAACGCTTTTCCGCTTAACCTTTATTTATAATGCTTTCACCTGCCCCTTGTGTCTTCGCAACCTTTTAGAATTCTGCACGCTAACGATTTGAAGCTAAAGCCCGTTCAGACCTGCAAATCTTATAGCCTTCTCTGCGGGAGCTCGCAGAAAGGAACCGATGTTGCTCGCTGATGTTATTGCTTTGGGATTTCAGTGGTTTTTAAAGTGCGTGTTTGTCACGGGTAGCAGACAGCTTAAGTTTGCATGTCTATCATCGATCCAAGGCGTCTTTTTCATTACTGATCTCTTAAAATGCTGCTAGTAAAATTACGGTGACATAGCGACTTGCTGAGGTCAGAACGGTGCGGTGCGTCATCAGCATTTATTGTGAATGCCTATGTTTTGTAACAAGTTAACACTAATTTATAAAATGAGCCAGTAAAAATACGACGGTTAGGACTTGCGCTGCTGAGCACGAGGTCGCGGGATTGAATCCCGGCCGCGGCGGCCACATTTAGATGGAGGCGAAATGCAAAAACACCCGTGTGCTTGCGTTGTTCGGGCACGTTAAAGAACACCAGGTGGTCAAAATTATTCGCAGCCCTCCACTACGGCGCGCCTCATAATCAGTGCTCGTTTCGGCACATAAAACTCCACAAAGAAGAAGAGGACCCTGAGGACAGCTCTCCCTCCGGCTTTACACCATAGCCGCAAAATACAACGAAAGAACTTGAGCTCACAGTATTCTAATACAGGCAGCGACAGCTGCGAGCCGTTAACGGATATTTAGGAATTACCCCGCATAGCGCTCCTTTAATCACCTCGTGATTAACATGCGCAGACCTTGTGACCCCACTGCGCCTGCGCACTAGCATGAGCGGCGTACACGGGAGCACCGCCTAGTTTTGCGCATGGGGCAGCTATTTTTTCAGGAATTTAGCGACGTCATCGACTAACGCCACAGTCATCATTCCCATTGAGGTCAATAAGCACGCAGGAGCTATCGCCGTAACGTAAATGCTTTCTGAGATGAAGCCCAGGCTCACCATCCGGACAGCTCTCGTTCCTTGATCTCACCGTGCGGGAACGCTATGCGGTACAGCTTGAAGCCAACGATGACAGTCGTAAACAGGGAGGTCGCCGCCAGAAGCAATCGGGTGACACGCGTGTTAAGCGGATGCGTCTGGACCTTTATCTTCATTCGGTACATCGTGCACAGCCCGCAGACCTGGTGTCTGGTAACCTGATGCAAATGACGACTGCCGCGGGCAGCCTGCGTAAGTTGGAGCATGTTCTATCGGAATGTGAATATGTCTGCCCAGCGGTCGATGTAGGTACATCTGGCCTCCTTGAAGCCCTTGGGCTCAGCGAGAGCAGGTGGAAAGTAAACATGTCCACAATGGAGATTAGTAGGAGGCGATTGGAAGATTGGTGGAAGAAAAGCAGGGAAACGACAAACAACGTTCAAAAACAAATTTCCCTATAGGGGTACAGAAAGTTTAGTGATGAAAGTTCTTCGTGTTTTCTTTTTGTTTTGTTTTTAATGACAGGGAGGACATTAGGCAATATAAGAACGAGGTTGGTGGCGCTACATACCGCCCCGTTCCAAAGGGGACGCTCCTAGCATCCATCCATATCCATCCACATTGTCACGTTTCTCGGTACGTGAGCATAAACCAGTCGCACACGACGAGCTGGTCTCCTGCCCGGTATACTGATTGCCTTACACTGATCATCGCGCACATCGGAAGTGTCCCATTGTTTGTTTCCCACTTGTTTTAAGAGTATTTACCTTTGCAAACTAGCAGGGATCAACCCGATTGTCTGTATACCGACAACATCTATTCGTCTATGAAAGCTCGTCAGTTCAAATCCCGTGGCAACTGGTTACCCACTACTAATAACGTGGACAGGCACTCCTGGCCAGGCATTCGATCCCTTATTTCTGGTTGGTGTTCAAGCCCCCTTTGAAACCCCGACGACAATCACCAAAGAACATCAAAAGAACAGGGCTTTACTCCTGTCTTGCGTTAAGACGAACCATACCTCAAGTTGCTGATTATTTAATTTTATCACCGCTTTTACTTGTATGCAGCGCTCCACCATTTTTATCTATTTAATACAATACCAACTTTACGTTGTGCTGCGTGAGTTTACAAACTTCACTTACTGCCATTTTCATTGATAATATCCTTCTGTGTTTGTATCTAAACCAGAGTGACATCTTGCTATCGCTTAACGTCACTCCTCTTGTGTTTCCTTGCAACGCGGGCGTTTCATCGCAACTGGAGATGTGCACCACTAAGCACATGGCACTGGTCGTTACCGCAATCAATTCGATTCTTAGCTGTATAAGTTTGACAGACTTGATCAGAAAGACATTTTCTGGTCCAATGGCAACCGGCCTCTGATAACACATCGGCTGCACGTTCTGGAATGAGCTGCTGTTTCTATATTTTCAACGTAAGCCATCTACAATCGTACTAGCTGCGTCACAGGCTCAATGATTATGATTTCAAGAGTAAGACTGAATCTTGTGCAGCTAAGTGGAATCGTAGCCAGAAAGGTAAAGGCGATGTCGACCATATGAATCAACAAAACCAGAAACGTTTCAGATCCCCTGTGTGAGTATTTTTCTGGGATTTCAGCATGCGGCTCTGTCTCAGTCACTCCGACACACTGTTGAAACCCTTGCCCACCTTCGCTTGAATGAGTAAGGTTCCGCTTATGGGAGCCCAAGCGTATTTGGGCATTTTTTATATGCTGTCGGCGTTTCATTATTACTTGAAAAACTAACTGTTCGTGGTACACAGTGTACTTCGAAGTTTAGGATAAAGTGCGAGTGAATAAATAAGAGCGAAGGGTAAAGCTTGACAAGAGACCTATCACGGAGCGCCAACTGTGTTGGGCGTTGCCTTCGCTTAATCGAACAAAACCCCAACCCCAATTTCAGCGTGTCATTGCACGTCTTTCTCTTGCTTACCTGATGACGCAGCTAATAGTCGATGGCACGTATTCAGATTTCGCAAAGGTTTCCGGTGAACCACTGCAGGGCCGCAAAAAAGCTTCACCGCCGCGTGGTTAAGACGGTGCCGGTCACCTAAGACAAGAATGCGGATACATCACATCCTTTTCTCGCTTTGTTGGCCAAGAAACAGCAATAAGAACAGTGACAGGGTAAAGGCGTGCACTATTTCACAGTGCGCGAAAGTCAAGGACCAGAAAACGATATATACACAAACGCGTCCTTGTGTTAGCGCTTTCTTGTCTCGCTGTTGTTTACGACGCTGTCCCCAGTACCACAATTAACAGGAGTCCCTGTGGAGAGTGCACGCGAAAAAAATATACTCTGCAAGCAGTTAACCGCACCAGATAAGATTCATGAATTATGCAAATACAGCAGGCTGAAACAAGTGGCAACCGAATTTCGTGCGTACGATGAAGCAGTCAAACTAACACAATATTAAGGATGCTTCGCTAACCGATTGCATTTTTATTTACAGAGAGTCAGATCCCTTTCTACGTCTCGCCGCGGAGCTGTTCAAAAATAAAAAATTAACGGAATGTGGAAGATGAGGCTTCAGATGGCGTTAGATCTGATTACAGTGGTGGAAGTTAATTACAAGATTGTTGCTTCATTTCACATACCGAAATGTATATTTAAGAATCGGAGGAGCTGGAACCTCTTACCTTGCGCAATATGACCTGGGTGCGCTTCTTCTCCTTCTTCTTCTTCTGTTCCGCATCATGCAAGGAAAGCTCTTCCTTGGCTTGGCAGATATCCACTAGCACGCCACGGAAATTTTCCACCGCTAGAGTTATCTAAATTAACCCAAAATAAAGATCTGGTCAAGAAGGTTAACTATGTACAATTTGTTATCTCGCACTTTTCTACGCATGAACACAAGCTAGGAGCAAGAATTTTGTACATGTTTCCCGGTCTCTGACATGAAAACGACATTAGAGGTGTCGAAAGGTAATAGAGTAGTCGCCATTCATTAGCGAGCGTTGTACTCTATGAAGCGATGGTGAGTGAAGCCAAAAAAATAGACAAAAAAGTGAGAGCCGGCAAAGGGCAAGTGGTAGGAAAACCTGAAGTTACGCTTAACGTCCAACCTAATATAACTCTCCTTCGGGGCCCCTGTTTTGAGTTTTCGCCCCACGGACGTGTCTCAGGCAGTGAGGGATCTTTTTTTCAAAGAAACAATGCGTATACCATGCTAATTTCTACTTTCCTTACTATTCCTAATATATATATATATATATATATATATATATATATATATATATATATATCTCAATGTATGTTCGACCCGATCCCACCAACTGGGGCGCCATTCTGCCTTTCGTGACGTTTGCGTATAATACTGCCGTCCAACGTACAACCTTTTTCCTTGTGTACGGTCTTGCGCCGTCTTTCGTCTTGGACACTACACTCTTTTCCGCACCTACTGCTCCATCCGCGTCTCTTCCTGAAGAATTTGCTGCTCGCATCGCCCGCTGCCGTGAAATTGCCCGCGCCAACACCGCTACCATTCAGGACAAAAGGAAAGTTCGTTATGATGCGACGCGTCGCGTTGCTTCGTTCAGCCCAGGCGACGAAGTTCTTTTGTGGACACCTGTTCGCGCACCGGGGCTCTGTGAAAAATTTCTTCAGCAGATACTCGGCCCCTACACCGTTTTGCAAAGAACTTCGGCCGTTAACTACCGCGTCACTCCTGTCAGCTCAGCTAGTGACCGCCGCCGCCGCACTACGGAAATCGTTCACGTATCTCGCCTGAAACCCTACATTCGCCGTACCTACCCTTTCTAGCTTGCGGTCTTGCTGACCGCTTTCCTGAAGGGAGGGAAGTTAGTGTGAGCACATTTTTGGCATATCGTCGTCGTCATCTGTACATACAACTCATCATCTTGTGTGAGCGCTATTCGTGCATATCGTCGTCGTCATCTGTACATACGACTCATCATCATCTTTTCTCTCGTGCGGTGCTTCGTCTCTGCCTCGGGCGGCTGCTCGGAAATAAAGGCATCGTATCGGTCGAAGTCTCACAATATATATATATATATATTCAAAATTCCTTCCATTGTGAAGTGTCCAATAAATCTTTTTATTTTGTTGTAAATTTCACCGTCTAGTCATCTGGCGAGACTTCGCAAGTACAATCGCAGTTCTACCCTGTAAAATTCATTTTTTATAGTTAATAACTGTGCGTGTGATTACCCGATTCCATAGCATGATTCCTCATTGTGCGTATGCGCCAGTTTTAAAGGAGTATCAGCATCATCAACATGTTCAACATTGTGAGAGCGATACCAAGCACAAAATTGGAAGTGTACTACGATATTCACAAGCTTTCAGTCAGTATTAGTTGCAAAAAGATTTGACTAGGAGCCGGCAAGCAATCGTTTTTTTTTTTTGGAACCTCGAAATTAGCTCTCCACTCCATTTTCTATCGCTTTTTCCTTGTGCCATGTAGTCTGAATACGTATTGTACGAACTGTGCGCGTAATAACACGTGTGTTCCCGTTCATTTAAGAGACTTGCAACTTTTGTAACAGCGCGAAAAATCAGGAAGGGATGGCGATAGAGACAGTGTGAAAAGAGTGCCGACTTCCGTATATTCTACTGGCGATGTTAGGCATATGTACTCATAGGCTGTACAGCGCTATCTTGTTTGTAGCTATCTTGCTATAACTATCTTGTCTGTAATGACAACTGTTCAGTGCTGTTACCGCATTTCCCAACGCTGATAATCAAGTCGCCCAGCTTTAAGCAGTAGTAGCGTAATTACGCGCATTAGCCAACTACAGTTTCAATTAAGAATTAAATGAACCCAATGCGCGGTTGTCCCATGAAACGGCACGTACGTACCATGGCTCGCCAAAATCCTGCGGACTGTAAAGGACGGCTGACCTTTCAGGTATCGTCAAGGGCAACGCATAAGTGGTTAAAATTGCTCGAGGTTCCCTCATATGAAGTGCATGTTGCAGCGAGATATCTACAGCCAAGCAAGCAATTCCTTTAAATACGAACACAACGCAGACATGTGTTTGAGGACACGATTTCATTGCATTTAAGTATGATGTTTGGCTGCTCCAAGCAGCCCAGGTCACGACAGTTCTGAAAGCACTATCTTTCGCGTGTCTACGACTCAACAATACAAAGACGCTTTTCACCGAAAGCCACGTCACACGACAAGGAAAGCAGCAGAAGCTAGTGACTCAGAAATGACGTCACATCTTTTATCACATGGATTAACCATCCAAAATGCTGAGTAGCTAGCCCGAAGAAACGACGCTACTAGTCCCCGAGTGCCACCTTGACTCGGCCGCAGCCTTCCGTGCTCACCGCGTTCGAGTCAGCTGCCACGTCTTTTCAAGAAAAGTCTCGCTGGCCGGCACGACTACTGACAAGTCTTGGCGCGTTGTCTCCCCGTCGATAAAGTTATCTGGCGGTTGGAGGTGACCCGCTCACATGGCTGAAGCTTTGCCGTCTGATCCTGGTCCGGCGGGTTGAACTTGACATCAGACGCCGAGATGCCAGTCAAGCCTCGCAACCCGCTGGTGTGCCTCTCAGCAGATGAACAGCAGAGCTAGGCCTAGCGACAAGTCTCTCGGCCTTGCTGATGCCATGCCTGGTGCAAGTGGCGTGGTTGTACCACGTGTCATGCCTCGCTGAGGCAGCGTCGCGCTTGCGTGCGCGGGCGTCGGGCGAGATGAGATTCCGGGCGCTACCTGCTCGGTGGATGGTCGGACGTGGCGAAGACGTGCGTATCGTTGGTTGGGCCCGCGGTGGAGGATGGCTGGTGGTCGGGGATGGGGCGCCGCGTTCTTCGGCTTAGCAGCCGGAGCGCTGTCTGCGGAAGCCCGACGAGCTGCCGGGCTTGGCGGCGAGCCGACCGAAGCCGCACTTGCGGCGTCGCAGCGAGTCGAGGACGACGGTCGCCGGGTTCCAGGGGTTGGCGCCCGTGTTTGTGGGCCCGCGGTCCTCGCGCAGGCGCGCCTTGAAGTCGCCCAGCTTCCTGTCCAGCTTGTAGCCGAACAGCGTCAGCACCCGGTCCACCGAAGACATGGCGCTCGTTCTTTGGGGCCAGGCTCGCGCGCCTTGTTCAGCCCGAGGCGCAGCCGCTCGGGAGAACGCGCTGCTGGAGCGAGACGCTTTCCCCTTCTTCCTTTTCGTCATCCGTTCCGCGTGTTTTTAATGATTACTTATTACTAACCTTAAGCATAATTTCTCATCAAATATATTTATTTTCTCGCAATTTGCTCTCCCAACATTTGTTGTCCGTAGCCAACCATACCGTTTTGTCTTTTTCTGTGGTAATTACCCTCGAGGTTACACGTGCCATGTATCAAGGGTCTAGCGTTTACATCAACAGTATAGGCGGTGTCTTAACCAACGTTCTCAAGAAGCACAAAAGTGGCTTCACCGCTTTATGGGCAGACGAGCAATGGGGACGGTGTTCCAGCAGCACCTGCACGGAAAGCGTCCCATTGTCCAGTTTTTTTAGCGCGTTAGCAAGTTCTTGTCCTTCTTGGGCATATCGTGGACAGTGGCACAGCAGGTGGTC
Organism: Dermacentor silvarum; assembly: GCF_013339745.2. NCBI lineage: Eukaryota > Metazoa > Arthropoda > Arachnida > Ixodida > Ixodidae > Dermacentor > Dermacentor silvarum. The sequence goes on from NC_051163.1 coordinate 89,169,224, forward strand.
AATAGTTTCGTCGGTGCCGCAGACCTCGGACGACGGGCTTGTGTCAACGTCTGTGACTATTGGTGCACTAACACACGCGTCAGCGAAATAACCGCTCCATTCCCTTCTTTCCTTCCCTCCTCTCTCTCTCTCTGTCATTTTTGTGTTCCCTCTTCCCATTCCCCCGGTGCAGGGTAGCCAACCGGACGTTATTCTGGTTAACCTCCCTGCCTTGTGCCTTTCTCTTGCTTCCTTCCGTCCTAACCAACGTTACTATAAGGGGCTGGTTCTATATAGTTACGTTGGTCCAAACTGCGCTTTCAGGGCAACGGCTCACTCCTCACATTAATGAAAGCCAGCGGCACGTAACATAGAAAAGATACCCAAATATGCGTGGCAGCTTCACGATACGCCAAGCCTTCCCCGTGGCAATATAGCAGGCGATGAAGTGATATGGAAGCGTTCTGTTTCTTGTTTAACGCACAGTGACTTCGTAACACTGCGATAGGCCACGCGTGCGCAACATTTTCGCGATGCCTCCGAAATACCCGGCATTCCGCTTTGGCCGGAGCAAAGCGGCCCACGATATCGAATGTCATAGTTCTGTCATAGTTCGATGCTGCTTCTTATCATCAGACAATCGGTGACGGCGCAGTTAAATTTAGAGCGCCGGCATTGTGAAGGGTTGAAACAGCGTTTAAGACACCCGTTGAGATTAGCTAAATGAAGCAAGGCCAGGCGACGGCGGGTCTCCGATATTTGCGGCAGGATGCCCTGTCCCTTTCAAAACACCGTGTAAACGTGAAAAAGAAAAATGGCGAAAAGGGGGATAAGTTCAAATGGTACCGAAAACTGTTGAACCTTGTGCAACAGTTTCACAGCGGCTTCATTATCATCCCCCATGAACGCTTGCTACCATCATCAGTAAAGAGTTCTGGTTTTAGTTGGACACCTTCTGTACGCGTGACTTCCGTTCTCATCACGAATATCAGCGATTCAGTGTACCATGTGCTCAGACGCAAACGTTAGGGAGCCTGCAACTAAAGAAGTATTCTTCAACCGTCTACAAATTATAGAAGGTCGAGTCACCACTATCACGGCTGAAGTAGCAAATCACGAGGATGAGAACGAGATCTTATAGTGTTCTTATGTTAGGTGTATCCCATTTATTTGTGATTATTATCCTCATTTTCGAAGAACACTTGGACATACAGTAGTCGCCTTGGCCTCCCTCCCTCATTTATGGGCATTTCGACATTACTTGATATTGTCAGCCGCCTTTTGCTTTCATTCGTCATTGGCTTCTTCCCAATATTAGAAAGTATTATTGTACATACAGAAGAAATTGATTTTGAAGGGGATGGTGTTTCCGTGCTAGGATTAGAAATCTTTCGTCACAGAAATCTAGAAAAGTACACAGCAGGATAAGTTCCCAACCTTGTCGCCGCTGACGTTAAGGACAGATTCGCCAAATAATGTCGTCAGAGCAACGTGTTTTCAGTAGTTCCTCCGTTCGCCAAAGATAAATTGTTGACGCCGTGTTGCTCCATTTCGTCGTCACTCGTGAGCGAATTCTTTTCGATATTATTTTTCGTTCATGCTGATGCGACTTAATGCTTACAACTTGCGCCCGCAAGTGGTGTGCCCTAACCTTTAATTATGAAATCAGAAACACTGGTGCGTGTGCAGGTGCAACCTGCGCGAAGCAACACGCGTTTACAGCGCCCCCTGGGGCTGAAGAAAACCTTTCCACTGATCGCGATACATTGGTTGTGCTTTCCGGCGCCGTCTTACTTCGGTACGTCAGTTCACACAGTGCTTTCAACAGACAAGAAGGTTCTGAATTTATGTTTTGACTTCTCCCCTTTCGACGCGGCATTTTCAAAATGAGGTCAGAAGAAGTTTAGAGTGATTGACCTGTCGACTAATTAGTCTCGTGGACGCCCAGTTCATGTCTCTAAATGGGGGAGGCGTGAAACTAAAAATTGTCATTCAACCGATTGTACCGCGAAGCTACAGATAAAACCCGTACGGCTTTCACAGAAGCAATCACCAGCCCTTCCCCTGTCAAGAAAATGGGGGTAAGCGAAGCATGCCGTGTGTATACCTGACCTACTACTTTTTCTTCCCTTTCGTACAACTTTTCCTTTCGTTGCGTTGCACGATTCTCTGCTCGTCGCTGTTGTCGGTTGCGTTCGATGTCTCGAGTTGGCTCGGCGGTGTGGTTAGCAGCATTCGCCCGCCATTGCCGCTTGTGATTCTCTGAAATTCTGTTGCTTCAAAATAAAGCTGTCCGTCAGGTAAGACAATGAGTGGCTCGTACCCCCGTAAACGCGGCCTCCCCATTAAGACGGCAGAAGAGAAGTGAAATTGTACGCTGGGATGATGAGCGGCGACGGAGCCAGCTGGTGGTGGAAGACGACGACGACCAGGAACGCGGGAGCAGTGGCACGAGCGCGTGCCGAGCACGAGCGCAACCCGAGGGGCGCCAACGAGCCAGCTGCGGAAGAAGACGACGACGCTCGAGTCAATGCTGATGATTATAGTTTTCCGCGTACACCGACCCCGACACAAGTGAGCCAATAAAGCTTCGCTTAAAAACAACTTCGAAATTGAAGAAAAAATTCGTCCATGTTCGGGAATCGAACTGTGGGCTATTGTTTGTCGAGGCGGTCGCGCTACCTTCTAAGCTAACCAGGAGGCTAGCAAAACCACAGAGTGAGGCCGAATTAATCGGCAACGCCAAGCACAGAAACACTCAGTTCTGTGGAAGCCGACGTGGTGAAGGAAAGCTCAAAAAAGGGAAATGTTCATCCACTCTATACTATATAGAGTGGATGAACATGCCTGCTCCACCATATATATATAGGATGGAGCAGGCACAGCTAACGTCGGCTTCAACCAACGCAAAGTAAGAAAAGGCTGTCGTTTCGGTCCATACACTATCTCACTGATTAAAATCTCGTGAATGGTCTATTCGTCGTGGTCGTGTTTCATCTCTAACAAATGTGTTTCAATCAAACTTTGGGTATTATCCTAAACGTGGAACACCGACAAAAAAAAGAATCATTGAGATTTCTTTATTATTTACAGTGCGTCTGGCTAAACTTGAGACGGCAGACCTCCGCCACCCTATATACCGTTAGGTTTTTGAGGTATTTGTATCGGGAGTAAAAGTTATCTGTCTAATCAAGAAAGATTTTCATGGCAGCAGTCTTTCGTGCCGTTGCAGCTTTCTTTCAAATGCTGCAGTGTGCTCCCGGCCCAATCCGTGATTACCAGCGTCCAATCCCGAAAATTTCGGTCTTGTTCCATTCTTTCCCGTTGCGCTCTCGTCGGGCCCCTCTGAGCTTCGGAGCACCGTTTTCGTCAATTGCGTGCAGTACTACTAAGGCCACAGGAAAAACGCTATGATACGAGGGCATTCAATTTGAGCTTCGGGCGAGCCTCTCTATAGTACTTGCATCAGACATTCCGGCAGGGGGACTTTGCACCTTCGAAACAACAGGCACGAGAAAAGTGCATTATCTCTGCACGGGCACTTCTACCCTGGATGCTGAGATGGTTTCACTTTCACTACGCAACTCCACACTGTTTGAGGTAAATCTGCAGAATCGGTGTTGGGGACGCTATGCACGGAGCTACGGCTGCTTCTTTCGCTTCGCGACAGTGCACGCAACTGGCCCGACCTTTCTCTGGCTCATACCATATCGTTGCGCCTGAGACCTGTCTACTTTTCCCCGAGATTGAGATTGCCTGTCATATAGAAGCGGGATCGGTCCACTTTTACTGGCATAAGCTTGCCAGCTACACGTGTCGTTTCTGCCCGCCCGATATAAAGGTCGTCCTAAGCTCGCTCCCGCATAGTCCCTTTTTCTTCTCGTTTCTAAACCGGGTTCACCTTTCCAACTGTAATGTAGGCTTGGTTTCTGTAGTTAACCTGACAAGTCGCTCAGTCCCTCCAGCTAACTGCAACGATATGAAACTTAATAAAGGGACGGATAGAGTGATTCCCAAGTGGCTTGGCTCTCTCCGTTAACTTTAAACCATACTTACTTTGGGGAATCGCATGGTCTGCCTTGTTCCGCCGAGGCCGTATCTTTGGGAACATTGTGCGCTGCATATCCTTAACAGCCATGAACGCCGAAATACCGGTTCGAGTCGGTTCTTAAGCGCTTTTTTCTTCTCTTTCCTATATAGCAGACCAAAACGAATAATGGCAAAACGTTTCTTTTTTTTCAGTCAGGGTTGTTGCTATTTGTAGAACATGTCTAGACTTAAAGAATACCTACCCTTTGTGTGTGTGAGAGATAGAGTAGATTTTAATGAAGAGAAGGGAGGAGAGGTCGGCCTCGAGAGCGTGTCTCTAGCCTGCTACTCCTCACTGGGGTAAGGGGAAGTGGGGGATACAGAGAGAGGTAGGTGGCAGGTGATTATGATATCGTACAATGAGCTACTATTTACACACGCTGTCCAATATGCGGTTGTGCACTTTTCACACACCACACGCAGGAGTAGTGTTGTCCACACAGAACGTCATCGCACAAACACATTTCGCGCACTGCAAACTGCACAGGTCCTAGAGACGACCGTCTAAGCCCGTCTCACACATAAAGTTCAAAAGTGATCTTATGGTGCGCTGGGCATGATCAACGCTTCTCCATGCGCCTAAAACCTTGGCTTCCGAAAAGGGGCGGGAGTCCAAACAGTCAACACTACGCTTTAGTGTCCTTCGCTCGGCCGCATGTTGAGGGCACACGCAAAGTATGTGTTCTATTGTCTCGGGAGTGTGACAGACGCTACAATCAGGGTCCCGTTCTCGTCCAATCTTGTGAAGGTATTTGCGAGTGTACACGCCACCCCAAGCCGTAATCGATGGATTAGTGTTTCCTGGCCTCTCCGCATTCGAAGTGGAAGTCGGAATCGCAAACCGGCGTCAAGTCTATAGAGGCGCTCTCGCCGATGTTCGGGGTGGTCCCATTGTCGCTCCATAGACGTTTTGATGGAGTTGTGTAGCAAGGCGTTGATGTCATAACGACAAAAGGGAAGTTTTATAATCTTCCCGTCAGTGTGCGCCTTTTTTGCTTCCGCGTCAACCTGCTCATTTCCGGCTATTCCACAGTGGCAGGGAATCCACTGCAGTGCAATGGTATGTCCGGATTGAGACGCTTCAGTAAGCAGAGCCACGATGTCGTAGATTAGAGGGCTATATGCGCTTCTGAGATTCATATAATTGCTTATGAGTTGCAGCGCCGGTCTTGAGTCGCAGAACACTGTCCAGTTAGCGAGGTTTTGTTGTAGTATGCAGCGGACTGCTTCTCGAATGCCGGTCACAAAGGTTACCCTTTGTGTGGTTCGTTGTTCGAAAAATGTAAGACTAATCTTTGAGATTGCTAAAAATATCCGCGTGGATGAATACGCACTAAGACGGTAGGTTCAGCAGAGGGTTCAGAAGACACAGAAGCGTGTCTTGTCTTGGCGAGGAGCGGAGCGCGCACACAAGACACGTTACGCTCAACAAACCAAATCGGTAAGCATCCGACTACGCTATCTATCGTGGCATGCCGCATTTCGATGGAGGCGAGATACAAAAACGCCCGTGTGCTTGCGTTGTAGTGCACGTTAAAGAACCCCAGGTGGTCAAAATTCATCCGGAGCCCTCCACTACGGCGAGCCTCATAATGAGAACTGGTTTTGGCACTTAAAACCCCAGAAAGAAAGAAGGCATGCAGCACAGTAGAGGAAAAGAAGGAGGGAGTAGGTATCTGTTTTTGGTCTGTTGCATTACTGCTTTGTGCTCGTTCTTCTGCGTATGTTTTCGTGAATATGCCGTACTGAATTCTATACCTGCCATATGTTCGATACCTGCCTTTAGTATGTTGCTTCTTCTCATATGAAGCATATACCTATATATAATGCCGTAACCGTAAAGGCGTGAAGCACCATCCTAGTATATTCTTTCTTGATTTCTTTGCTCTTTCTTTGTAAATGAGAGGGTAATTCATGAGGGGCGTTTTGAGTGCATGGTAATATACTTGGCTGTATAATACGAAGTGCCGCAAACACCCTTGCATTACGCACTTGGAGCTGCAAATTATTGCACAGAAGATTATAAGTAAGCTTGGCTAATGTTTTTACCTCCATGAGCAGGTGGATCAGTGCCCTTTTTTTTTGTTCTTTTATTCAATGATTTTAATGCACTCATCCCAAGCGTTGAAGCGTGCATCCGACGTTCGCATCGTGCGTTAGGCTTAGAGCAGCCGCAGACACGTCCGTCGTAATCATACTCGGCCCCGGGGCGAAGCTTAGCCGTGGAAAGCGTCGCATTAGCCGCCTCGTTCGCCTAACTTACGACCTCGCTTCCTCATTCGCTCGAGTGTAAACAGCGCCGTCGCAATGTGATAACCCCTGCGCCCGGAAGCGCTCACTTTCTGCTTGTCCGGCTTCTCCGTAAACCGTGTCTTCGAGTAATTCTACACGCGTCGGGGCGTCTCGCCACGGAGTAAAACTTGCATGTCCTTACCACGTGTCGAGTTCTTACCGTGTGTCGAGTCCGTAGTGTGTGTCGTGTCCTTACTGTGTGCGTGTAACATCCATTAATGCGTAACGAGATTCCTGCTGTCCCCTCATTCGCTGTCACCTCAAGTCATATTCGAACCTACATTTTGCCATCTGCTGCTGCATACGTATTCGCTGTGTTTGCGACTCGTCATACGTCTTCGACTTCTCAAGTGCACAGCGCGAAGTGCGGTGTCCGTACAATGGGCATCACTGGCATCTCGTAAGAGTACCGTAACTACATACGGTTTGCCATGCAAAGATTCGATCGATTTCGCAGAGAACCACAACGATGATGGTTATATAAAGTCTGAATCCTTATCATGGGGTTTCCGCTTTCTGTATATTTGTTGATTTGACAATATAGAGCACTGCACGGGTTCGGGCTTACCCGAAAGCCCGGGCCCGGATCGGCCCGGATCGGCCCGGCCCACTGGCCGAGCCGGGCCGGGTAGAGCAGTTTTTTCATGGGCTCGGGCCGGGCTTGGGCACGGCGTGTGCTTTTTGACCCGGGCCCGGGCCGGGCTCGTGCTATTTGGTGGTGCGCATGTAATGTGCAGCGCGCTATTCTCGGGCGTCTCAACTCTGAAAAACATGTATTTTTCGGTCTCGGGCCGGGTACGGGCCGGGTACGGGCCGGTTTGGAGCCGGGCTCCGGTCGGGCTCGGGCCTAAGGTAAAGGGGTGGCGGGCCGGGCCGGGCGGGTAACGTAGACTATTTGCAGGCCGGGGCCGGGGCTGGGCCCGGGTCTCGCCATAAATGTTTTGATCGGGCTCGGGCGGGCAGCCCAACGTAAAAACGGGCCCGGGCCCGGGCCGGGCCCGGGCTGAAAAATTCGGATTGTGCAGTGCTCTATGACAATACATCATTGTGAAGATGCCGAGGAAAACGGTAACAGTAAGTCACCTGCGTAAGCTCCTAGCACCGTATGACAGGAGTAGTCAAGAAATTGCAATAGTTTACAACACATTCGCATATAACGCACAAAAGGCACTTTTTGTACATTTCAAATAGAGATCATTTCTGACTTCAGACGGCATATTTAACCATGAAGTAAGTTATCCTACATAACTTCACAACATTGCTAACAATAGGTATTGTAAAATAAAGGAAGCTGGCGATTGTCCTCAGGAATTCCAATTGCCAATGAATCTTGTTTAAGCCTAATCCATGCTTAAATTTTCAGGCCCAATGTGCCGATTTCAGCTAGGAGAGTCGGTATGCTTATGGCGCATTCTAAATGCCCGTGCCAACACCGCGCGAGGCGCCACGCCACGACTAAAATCCGCCATAGACACACAACCACATAACGCTAACCGACCATGAAGCCAAGGAAAGCATCGGTGAAATAAAATGTGGTTGAAATTGGAATGTAGAAAATAATGAAGAAAAGGGAAACGAAACTGGACGAAAAGATAACTTCTCGCTGGCGGGTGCCGAACCCGCAACCTCCGCATTACGGGTGATTAGCACTACCAATTGTGCCAAGGCCACGGCCATCAATTCGTCCACTAACTTCGCCCTCTAACCACACTTAATTTCACCGATGCTTTCCTTGGCTTCATTATCTGTTGGCTTTATGTGGTTATAATTAACAAAATTGAGCCCCTCGGTTCCCCTAATTCTTTCGTTTAACCATAGATACACGTTCCACGTGCTTTCTCTAGCGCGGAGCACAGCTGGTTTTGTTGCTGTCCTTATTTCAGTTCGTTTTCCTGCCTAACTTCTGGCTCTCAAGGTGAGTTAAGATTTCTGATAATTCGCGCAAATGTTGAACAGAACGTAAAGTCATTTTATATAACGAAAATAAAATGCCACTGAGTTACTGTATTAGAATGTGCGAATAATGAAACACATAATTTGTTAGAGAAAATGGCCGAGAATGGAGAATGACAAGGTGTCCAGATTTCGTAGCTGTGTTAAGCTCTGAAGTACGAAGTTTCCTTTCTCTTTTTTTTTCCACTGCACTCGTGGCCCATTGACGCGAGTACACAGAGTAAGGAGCTGACAGCCTTGTAATGTACGGATCTAACACGCTTGATAAAGTACGCACTATGCGTATACTAAAAGAGTGGCGCATGGAACCAGCGTCTCCTTTAACAAAGTAAACGTTTATTTCCGAACGCACACGACGCTGACCTCACCAAGTCAGGCAGCGTTCGTTCACCAGGCAGACAGTATTCTGCGTCGGCACAACACGTTACGCATGTACTCAATGCAGTGAGCGCAGTGCTGGAATTCCTATAGTAGAGGAGCGCTTCACAAGCTAACATCCTTTCGTGGGGAGAAGTTGGCATCACAAAAGCGACTCAACGCAGTAGATGGTGTGCACTATTCGAGTAGTGGGCCTGTAAGGACGACTACAACCCTTCAGCGCGTTTTTTTTTTTTTCAAGACATTGTCTCTTCCTTGACCGGTTACCACCATTTTTACTCATCAGGTATGTCCGTTTCTAACCTGTCTCTAGCCTGTTTTGGCGTGCGGGCTCAAAACGGCTGAAGTAGACAAGCATTAAAAAGTCACATACCTGCGCGGCACACTCAGCACGGTCCCAGCGTAAGCTGGAGGAGTGGCTCCGTAAGGGCGCTGTTTTCGGCAACACGTACTAGAGGTTCTTTGCGGCTAACGTATGAATGTTTCGATTCTTTTTGCAGTGACGTGACTTACTGTTTAGTTGGGGATACTGTGCAAGCCCTAAACAACCATAGGTGTAAGATGGTAGATTTGATCGACAAGAGATTAGCAGGGGTGATCTGACCCCATGCGCAGGATAAAGCATTTGGCCAGAGTGGCTGCGGCATTGTACCTGCAAGCATCTACGAGATAACTCGTTAGCGCGCGTGCTTATACCCTCTTCACGCCTCAGTTGTCAACGCTAGATGATGAGACGGTGTCAGACGCCCGTCAACGCATTCATGAAAGCTCTATGCGGTCGGGCTACGTTGACTATACACCTTCAAACGGCAAATGCGAGGTCGTTTCCTGTTGCAGACACTGTAACCTCTCTCGCTCTAGAAGTGCACTGTAGCCATGGGCTCAAATATCCGACGGCTTGCCGGCGCGCGCCGCCCGATCTTAGGCATGCACCATGCTGCAACTGCATCGCTGCAGGTAGAAATATCTTTTTTCTGGGGTTTTACGTGCCAAAACCACTTCTGATTATGAAGCACGCCGTAGTGGAGGGCTCCGGAATAATTTTGACCACCTATCATCACTCGATGCTCCCAAGTTGTCTTCCGCTCAACTATAGTATGAAAAATCGGAACTCTGATTAGCCTTGGCAACCTGTCGAACACCATCGTATGCAACATGACACGATCGATAGCCACATGCATTTGTCGTGCAATATCCGAACATCCACATGTGCAACGCCTAAAGCCTGCAGGACGCGCACTGTCTCAAGTTCCGCATTTAACATGTCACCTCCACTACAGTAATCTCATTCGTAACCTACTTGGTCTCGGCGCTCCTATGGTACCCGTATTTCGTCGCCCACTGCTTCGAATTGGGCGCCTCCTTTCTGTGCTTGCATCTCGTTCGTGTTTTCTAGGTGTAGTTGTTGTTGTTGCAGCTTTCTTCTCGGTAATAGAACGAGTGGCGGGAGCAGACTGCGGATTTTTCTGAACCCGTGGCTTCCGCATAGAGGCCGTTCCAATTCCGCCTCAATTCTCCCGGGGGTCGTTGTCGTGCCTAGGGGGCGCACATTCAACGAGCTCCAATGAGGGCGATGAACTCTCTCTGCTCAATAACGCTTGCGGACAAAGTGGGCCGGGCGGTTGTCGTGCCAGACGGTTTCGTTGATGTCCCGGAGTAAACACAAGTCAGAAGCGCAGTTATTTTCTGCTGCCGGAATAGAAGCAATACAAATGCCGCACGGCAGTGCTCAACTGAACACACGCAAAATATGGAATGTGATGCAGGCAGTGGTTCGCTTTTCTGGGTCATTTTTATGAGCAATCAAAGCCTGCGTGAAGGCTTAAATTTTTACTCTGAAAGTTCGTTGAGAGGATGCCGATGTTTGCAGCCGTTCACGGCCGGTAATCAATTATTTCATTTCACTTTTTCTTATGACGAGGGGTGACGATAGAATAACAGACACACATGAAGATGCTCAAGGAAATTCTGTACTCGCTATTGTATTTGATAACAGTGACATACGCCGCAGTGCTCATGTAACGATTTCGTTTGGTGATCAACGTCAGGCCTTCTGTTAATAACTTATTTTTTAACTCAACTGAAATGCTGCAAATCCGGGCTCCAGCAGCGTTTACTTATTTATTTTATTTTATTCTCTTCTTATCTCAAAGTTCTGAGGCCATTACATGAGGGGAGAGTATTACAATGGTGGTAAACACGAGACATCAGTCAGTATCGTCATTAACGATGGAGCCTTTGAAGATAATATCTTTTCTTTGCCGACTAGTGGCGAAACAGCCGCAATAATAAGGCTTAAAAGTGCGTACATTGCACACACAGTGGCGTTGCATACGCGCGAGGGCTACGTTTACCGCAGTGCGCATGCGCAGAACGTTAGAAGGATGGTACGTCGCGCGACTGCATGGCCAGCACATACACTCTTGGGATGATTCTCACGCGCGAGAAAGTATATATGGAGCATCTCGTGTGACTCTCGTAGTTCTCATCTTGTTCGGGGAAAAAATTAATGATGGAGTTTTGCATTCCAAAAGCACGATCTGATTATCATTCACGCTGTAGTGAGGGACTCCAGAATAACTTGGACCACCTGGGGCTCTTTAACATGCACCTCAATCTAATTACGCGTGTGTTTTCGCAATTTCGGCCCCATCGAAATCCGGCCGCAGTGGCCGGGATTTCATCCCGCGACCTCGTGCTTAGCAGCCCAACACCATAACCACTAAGCCACCACGGCGGGTCTTGTTCGGCAGAGCTCTAGACACCCGATTTTCACAAAATGGCCGCCTAGAAGCCGACCTAGAAGGCGACCAGTGGCGTAGAGCAGCCTGTCAAAATTTGGAACAACTCTGGCGCCGTGATTGTTCAGCTATCAATGGAATGATGGGGAAATGCATGCATTCGTTCAATTTTCCTCCGCCCGGCTTCAGGTGTTCCTGTGACCTTAATTACTGCCCATTATTCTTGCAAGTTTTGTAGCAACAGTAGGTTCATCTTTTTTTTTTCGCACGGCAAGGCCACGCACATGCATAATCATTACAAATTGCTGCGTATATAAGTCAATAGCTTGTTTAAAACGATCCATTTGTGGAGTTACAAAGACGTCTGAAGCAAGGAGTACAAAGTTAAGGGAAATATATGCGCTAACCATCGCGCCCATGGTTGCTGACGTGATAGGCTTGCCGCTTCCATGGACGCTACAGTTGGCTCTATGACCAGCACGATACGACTGTGCAGTTACATGGCTTGTAATCGAATTAGGTGCGCGGGCAGGGCTCAACTGAACACCGTGTGCTAAAATGTGCTGTCTTGACACAGTCCAACGACGTTCTGCAATACGCTTGCGTGCAGCGTACGCGGCGTCATGGATGCAGTTTTAAAGCTGTTTTATATTAGGTCCAAACTCACAGGATCAATTACAAGCGGAAATTCGAGCCCTTTTGACGTAGCTGACGAAAAGCTGTTCCTCGCAATGCGGTGTATAATTACCCAACCGGACACTTAATCTGGTTAACCTCTCTGCCTTTCACCTCTTGTTTTCTCTCGCACCAGAGAAACTTGGATGATCTGCCGCCTTTGATCACACGTGTTAAGCTACTATAAGTAGCTACGTAGGGTGTTATGATGATTACGAATGCTTTTCAACGCGCGAGAAGAGGGAGAACGCAAACAAGACAAACATGCCCATCGCAGACACATTCTCCGCAGCCTACGAAAGTTGTAGTGCCATGTGGCTTAACGCTCCACGTTGATGCAGTTTTCACGATAATCTCTTTGAACGGCTCAAGTAAGAACGACTGACAGATAGAGCGCCCTAGTCAATGACGTGTCATTCCTTGCCTTTTAAAGAGTGGACTAAAGGAACCCCCGTGTATATCGCATAGCCTGGGCGTGACTTTGGTACGTGAAGCCTCACAGTTATTTAAATAATGACTTTGTGTGTCCTGTAACCACTAGCCACTCGGAGCTGTACCTGCCCGGCCCGTGTTTTCACGCATATTTATTGAATACGGTTTTGAGCAGCATGCGTAAGGAAGCAAGTTGTGTTTTTACTGGACGTTCGGGATACAGAAAGCGCACTGTAAAACGTCGTACGGCAGCAATATTGATTCCGACAAGCTGATCTATATAACTTCGACCCATCTACGAGCTTCGTTTTATTACGGTCATATGGTTCGCAAGCCCCGTATTCCTAGTACTGACTAAACTGGGCGTTATTATCGCTGCAATCGTATACGCTGCTGTCGTTCACATTGCCTACGTTACGCGTAATACGGACAGCGCATCAAAATACGAGCTGGTCAATTGACGTTTGCACAGTGAGGAGGGTCACACAGACAACGACAAATGGAAGCTCCGAAGCCACGCAGCCATGTAAACACATCACAACCAGCAGCCCATGCATCGTCTATGCTGGCCAGCCTATAAACAGGGATGCAGAAAATCCCGTAATTGAAAAAGGAATACGAATACTACGGCGCTCATATAATGGCGCCTTCGTAGCAGTCGTTTCAGGATGAGACGTATAAAAGCTGGGGTCTCTAAACAAACACGCTTACGTGTTTTGAGGATGTTGTGCTCTTCACGCTGTATAGGGCGTATGCAGTGCGAACAAATCAGTTGCGTTCGTAGCGCTTGCGCATCTTGTGAAATACGTGCGCGGTGGTCGCGCAGCCTGAACGTAGCCTTATTCGCAGCACATAGAACCGAAGAGCAGAGTTACAGTTAATTATTGGCAAGCAGACATTAGATATTCCACGAAGAAGTGTTGCCATTATCGTACGTACATAATTATTTTGCTAGAAATAATCAGTTTACCTAATTATTAGTATTTAGATTGCTCCCATGTCCGTACTTCTCATTGTTGCTTGCTCTCTTTGTATAATTATCCTATTTATGCAATCACAGGAGGTCTTTCGTCAGTTTTGTTTTTCTAAGCTGTGGGACCTCCTTCTGTAAGGTTTCTTTAAAATAGAACTCCCGCATGACTTGTGAAATGAACCTGACACTTTAAAAAAAACGCCTACTTTCCCATAAAGCAAACGCATTGGGATCTGAGATTCCACTCTGCTTTTCGGAGAGGCACAACCTGCATGATCGCCGCATCTCTACAGTGTCGCTTCAGAACGCGTGCAGCAATATTGTCCTGGACAAATAATTTCGCTCGACGAACCACGGAAGAAATGAACGAATGAATGAATGAACGAACTAATGACTGAATGCATGAACCAACGAAAAACATTCTTGAACAAATGAAAAAAAAATCAATTTCTCACTCCGAAAATGTTAAAAAGCCATGTTCTCAAAGAATTTCTTTAACACTTTGCTTGACAGGCAGCTAGCAACACTGCATTGACCATGTAGTCACTCACTGCGTCCGTTTCAATAGCGACCGAATACGGGAATCTAATATTCCAGAGGGACACTAGATGTACGGGGCCCATATGGGAGATTTTTAATTTCATTTCTTGCCTTCTGGCATTCGAAGAGCGAGGACCTGCGAGAAATAAAACGCGTCTGTTCTTCTGATTCTGAGCTGGATTTACCTTGCGATGCTTCGCATCAGCTGGAAAGTACAGGAATTCGCCCCTACCTCGGCGACCGTTAATATGTTGAAAGCGAGGAGGCTGCTACGGTAAAAAGCTCGCCTTCGGTATGCCGCCTCATTAAATTGGGGCGCCCGAAATCATTGTACGCTTACACTCAAGAGCAACTGCAGCTTTGTTCGAGAAGACCCCAATTAACAAACCGGCCTTAATGAACACCGAGCAAACACGCTTTCTACTCGTAACCACTTCCTCTCTCTCTCTCGTTTTTTTCCCCTCCAAGGAGCAGCGAAATTGGATCTTGCAAGAAAGCGTTGTTCTTTATGATAGTAGCTCCGTGCCCAGGCTCTAATTACTGGCGCTCACCAATTTATACTCTATTTGCACTTTGGGCGCTTGCAAATTAAGACAGAGAGCAAACTAGTCTGTTCATATGGCAAGATAGCGAAACCACCTAAAATCTAGGAGGTGCGCTATAGCCTCTGCATACGCTAGCACTCTGCAAACACTGTCTGTCCCGGGCAATGCAGGCGATGACAGCGACGCCCGTTTATTTTTTGTAAATTTTTGTCACTGATGTCTTGTTTTTCTGATAACCGGAAGCTTTTATCTAAGTTCGCATCGAATATACACGATGTCTCAATTTTCTCTCTTATCTTATGATAACCGCCGTGTATTGCGAAATTTACGTTGTTCATTTGTATGAATCGTATATTAAATGCACATCTTATTATCTGAGCATAAGAACGCTAATATTGACCGTAATGCTCTTTCATCGCATCATCTATGTGTCCGTTTAACAATATTTGTGTCCATGTCTTGCATAAAACTGATCTTTCCGAAGCTCTTTTTTAGAGGCACACAAGGAAAATCACTAGATTTGTTTACACTCGTACAGCATTTTTTCAAAGTGCTATAATAATTTCTTCTAAGAAATAACATATTGGGACTAGCGCAGAAAGTGAATAACAGATTTCTTGTACTTCGCGTCTACATAAGCGCCGGTACATTGTCGTGTACCGCCTTATTTCGTAACTTGTCCTTCGTATATTCAAGCCGTTAGGTGTTTAGCATGATTCAACGCCACCCACCACCATGATCAAGCATACTTCAAGATATTCGTTATTATTTACGCTATGTTAGAGCAAAAGAAAATAAATATTAACAACTAGGTTGAATGCTTGGTTCATTTAGAATGTCATGCGTTCCCTTTTTGATTGACAAACAATCAACTATACAAGACAAGGAGGTGCGAGAAATCAATGACGCCATGGGTAGCTAGTCTGACAACTTGACAAGGGCTTTGCTAAGTGTCCTTTGTTTCTGCTAATTTTCCAGTATACACTGTTAACTATTGACCCTTAAGGGTCCCTTAAGTTCCAAATTAGTCTATAAAGCATACCCCTGCGCCAGTAATGATGTAAGTTATAGCCAGGAAGCATCGTCAAGGGTGCAAATCGATTTACAGTGTGCCACGCCTCCGCTGACTGTAAAGGCAGCCTCGTGTCTTTTATTGCGATAGCAATTATATGGACACTCAAAAGCAGATTTCTGCCGTCGGCGTCGCCGTCGCCGTCGCCGTGAGGTTCCGTATGACGTAAATGGAGATGAAATCGTCGCCGCGCGCCGAACGCTGTATGTGCGAGTGAAAGGGCACGAGGGACGCGCGCTTTCACGGGGAGTGAACGCACGGCGGAGAACAAACGCGCGTTCAGCGCTGTGCTCCCTTAAGGGCTGCAGAAGTAGGCGTCTCTTTCCTCCTCTACAATCACCATATATGTAGAGCAAACGTGCCTTCTTCCGATGCACGAAAGGCCGTGGGGGAGAGGGGGAGGGAAGGGAGGCGACGTTTAGCTGCGGCACCAAGTGCCTATATCAGAGGCTCCGGCAACAGTCACCAACGCCGCACGCATTTTGAGAGAACGCGGGCAAAACGCCGACGGCGTCAACAACAGTTCTGCGTGTTGCCGGTGCTGCTGCATGTCCAAGTTTATACAGCTGATAAAGCTGCTATCATTACTCCGTATAGCTCTCTTCAAATTTGCTATCGCAATTGATGCTTCGCCTTTCAGGTGAAACTGCGACAACTTTTTTGTTACGCAGCATTCTCACTGTGCGAAAAGAATGAGCGGTTTGCGTTGAGTAGCTACATGCACCAGTTTTATTCAATTATATGGACATTCTAAAGCGGATTTCTGCCGTCGTCGTCGCCGTCGCCGTGAGGTTCCGTATACCGTCAACGGTGATGAAATCGTCGCCGCGCTCCGGACGCTGTATGTGCGAGTGAAAGGGCGCGAGGGACGCGAGCTTCGCACGACGCACGTCTTACGCACGTCGGAGAGCAAACGCGCGTTCTGCGCCGTGCTCCCTGAAGGGCTGCAGAATTAAGCGTCTCTTTCCTCCTTTACAATCACCATATATAGAGAGCAAACGCGACTTCTTCCGTCGCGCGAAACGCCGTTGGGGGACCGGAGGGAGGGGAGGCGACGTTTAGCTGCGGCACCAAATGCGTATTTATATAAAAGTTTGTCACAGTTTCACCCAAACGGCGAAGCATCAATTGCGATAGCAAATTAGTAGAGATCTATACGGAGTAAGGATAGTAGTTTTACCAGTTGTATAAGCTTGGACATGCAGCAGCACCAGCAACGCGCAGAACTGTTGTCGACGCCGCCGTCGGCGTTTTGCCCGCGTTCGCACCGAACGCGCGCGGCCTTGGTGACTGTTGCTGGTGCCTCTGGGGGCGGCACGGAGGTTTTCGTCGAGATCCGAATACATGGGACACTCGTCGAGCAGCGTCGGAAATCTTACCCACCTTCTCGCCTCGCAACGTTTTTATATAAATACGCATTTGGTGCCGCAGCTAAACGTCGCCTCCCCTTCCTCCCTCCCGTCCCTCCTCGGCCTTTCGCGCAACGGAAGTTGTCGCGTTTGCTCTCTATATATGGTGATTGTAAAGGAGGAAAGAGACGCTTAATTCTGCGGCCCTTCAGGGGGCACGGCACAGAACGCGCGTTTGCTCTCCGACGTGCGTTCGCTCCCAGTGAAAGTGCGCGCCCCTCGCACCATTTCACTCGCACATACAGCGTCCGGCGCGCGGTGACGATTTCATCACCGTTGACGTTATACGCAACCTCACGGCGAGGGCGACGACGACGCTGACGGCAGAAATCCGCTTTGGAGTGTCCATATAATTGTTATCGCAATAAAACGTTGCGAGGCGAGAAGGTGGGTAAGATTTCCGACTGCTCGACGAGTGTCCCATTCTGATCTCGTCGAAAACCTCCGAGTCGCCCCCAGAGGCACCGTGCGCGTTCGGTGCGAACGCGGGCACAACGCCGACGGCGTCGACAACAGTTCTGCGCGTTGCTGGTGCTGCTGCATGTGCAAGTTTATACAGCTGATAAAACAACTATCCTTACTCCGTATAGCTCTCTAATAATTTGCTATCGCAATTGATGCTTCGCCTTTCGGGTGAAACTGCGACAATTTTTTTTCATGTCAGAATCATTTAACCTTACCTAACCGTCAATGTTATTAAGCGAAGCTTTATAAGCTCACAAGTTTCGGCGGTGGAGGTGGTGGTGGAGGGGACAGTGTCACGGTGAAACGTGCGCCGAAACGAGAGAGAAAGAGAGAAAGAAAATCACCACGAAGGTCACTTACACACACGACAAGCTTCGCTTACCCCCATTTTCTCGACATGGGAAGGGCTGGTGATTTTTTTTCTAAATCAAAAGTTTTCGGGAGAGTCACACAATATCAGGGGTTTCTAACCCCTGCATCTGTCCCGTGCATACGCCCACTGGGTATCTAAAACTAGCTCAAATATTTGAAACAATGCCGAAATATTGCCGAAATATTGCCGAAACTTTGCACACCCATAATGTAGAACGTGGAACAACCGTAGGTTATTTCAGAAAAGAGCTGTGGTAATTGGTACGAGCAAAGATAATTGCTGAGGTAATCAGCATACCCCAATGAGCCAGCTGCATGACATCCTGGTTTGCGGCTTGCAAACGATAACGGCAGTTAAATGATTAAAGCTGCGTCGCCGAAGATGTATATATATATATATATATATATATATATATATATATATATATACGCACTTACCTGTGTAAGCTCCTGTACCTTGTGGTGCGGGTCTGGGAGAGTGCATTGCGCAGTTAGATAAAGGAGGTGACAGGACAAACTTGGTCTCAAGGAGGTGGCGACAAATGATGGTAGATTTGGCTGTAAAGTGGCTTTTGTTGGCTTGTTGTTGTTATTGCGACGTTTGTTTGTCAGTCAGGCGCTGATGGATGGAGTTGTAACGTCGCCGAACGAATGATTGGTGTGTCATAACGGACGTTGGAATAACACACGAAGTGAAATGTATGCTTACTTAAGATGCACATGCTTATATGCTAGCGCACATTCACAAGCTTTACGTGCGAACGCACATACATCGCTGCAGTAGCTAGCCTATGGTTTGTCATGGATGGCGCTGCCAGAGATTATACACCACGGTAGGCAATCTAGAACGCTCACAGCCTCGTCCACACCGCACATGTTGACAGACCTATGCGAAACACAACACATCAGGAGCAGCGATTGATTTGCATGTTCGCCATCACAGACCGCGAACTCTTGTGTCCTTGTCTGGCGTGGTATGGAAAATGTTTGTCTACTTTAGATGAATACGAAGGAGGCAGCGGCGTCTGTGTCCCTTTATATTTTCCTTGCTTAAATAAGAATTTTGAGGCATCAAAACAGCGTACACTGTGAACCAATTTACACTTCTATTTATTTATGTAGTTTTTTATTTAAAATTTATGAATGTTTATATAATTTACCTTTATATATTTTTATATATAACTTTTTTATATTATTAATTTGCATTTCTAAGAGCCCTTATGGGTCTAAATTGGCTTACAATGTTGCATATAATAATACCTTGGACATTACAGGGTTAATTACCAAGGCGCAATAGCAGCCGGCTCGAAAAAGCGCTAAAGATAAAATCGCAGGTATTTCCCTAGAGTGTTGGCAACGCTATTGGTCTATGTCTCCTTTGTCGTTGGTGTCTGACAGTTACGCGAGCTGTGTTAGTTCCCACCTTGAGAATGCCTTTTGAGGCGCATGCGTCCACAAATTCTTGCATTCAGCTAGAAGTATTCATGTGAAACGAAAAGTCCAACTCGCACCTGATGCACCTGGCGCTACCGTTCGTTGATCTGCAGAGGAGGAATGTTTCCTCGTGTCCGTCTGCGGGCTTATTGCCAGTTTATTTTCCCCGACTGAGAGTGGAGACACGGTTAAATAGTGACGACAAGGGTACGTAATGCATGCCACGCGTGTGATAGTTATGGTGAGTTTTGGCCGTCCTACCACTTTATCCTGCAGTGCCCTGTTGCATAGGCACGCGCGGCGCTTCATCCTCCCCCCCCCCCCCCCCTCATCTCCCCATTAGAGGGGCGAAACTATCTTGCAGCGCCCTATGCCCAATCACCAATTCAGCTTTATTTCTTTAAAACAGCTGTACACTCGGCTATGTTTTCGCCCTTTCCCTGAACGGTCGTCTCTGGTGGCCTTTCAAACGAAACGTATCTTCCGCAGGTCTAACTTGCGGTTTATCCGCGTCATACGCCTTGACACTAAAATAAATACCCCCACCTGGAGGTAGATGAGGCTGCTATCCCAGCTCCTGCAGCAATAACAGTCTATGTCATAAACTTTCGCACTACGATTCCATGATGCAAGTAAGTCCCTGTGACAGTACGCGTCGCAGAATTTCTTCCTAGAAACTCATGAGTGGGCACTAGAATAACGCCTCCCCCCTTCTCCCCAACGGAGGCGATGGATGCTATTGTCCTCTTGCCACTCCAACCGTTCTCACGCTTTTGTTCTGTGGAACAGCACACTCATATATCTGTTCAAGTTGGCCATCAAAACCTGCCATGGCCCACACCTTTTGTTTTGACATTCTTTCGGAAACTGTGTTCGCAAACTTTCAGTAACTCGTTAGCGGCTGTTCTGCAGACAAGATAACTGATGGTCTAACACAGTAAAACAATGGGTGTCGACGGAATGCAAACGCAGGGGGGGGGGGGAAATGTGTTATGAAATTAGCAGTAGATCGCTGACGAAGAACAGGTGCAGTTGAGGACTACTGAGAGGGGCAGTCGCCCTACCGAGAAAAGAAATTGGTTCGGTACAATGATGATGACCGCTGATGGTGATGGTGAGATGGAGGGCGATCTTATATCCAGTTTTTTTAGTGCATTCTTTGAACACCAAGGCATAGAAAGTTGACTTTACTGGTACGTTGGACAGGTTTGCCGGTATTTGCGACGATCTACTTAAGTGTCACAACTTTGTGCGTAAAGCGTGTCTACGATACCAACTCTTAAATTGCTTTCCAGTACGCGCCTTCTGAATACACAACGAGTTCACATCATTATATGCCCCAACACTTTCCGTCTCGTACACCCTTTTCGCAGAGAAGTATTGCAGTAGGTATGATCGTGGCACCGTGCCTCTGGTTAAGGTATCTGCGCCGACGCTCACATTACCCTCTGTTCACATAGCGGCCGTCACAGAAACCTAGACGACAGAAATAACATATAGATTAAAATTTCTTCAGTAGTTTCGTCCCTATTAACTATGTTCGGGTGAAATGTAGTCCTATTTTAGCGTCAGCGGTGGATGTTCAACCAGTCGATCTCGCTTAACTTTCATCGTGCGCGATATGAGGCTGCACGAAACTTTCGTTGCTTATGCATACTACTTCCGTTTTGGTTAGCGCCGGAGCTCCAGGCATAGGCATGAATTGATTTCCGAGGCAGTGATTAATGAACGTTGCGGCTATTCCAGCGGCCGTCGGCCCAGCTGCTCCATTAAGATGGCCCGCGTGTAGATATAGAGACCGGAAGGGGGCCATCAAAAAGAAGGGAACTCATACCTGCGAGCGGCAGCGAGATATTACGCTCTACACATTACAGAGAAAGATGAAGTTTCCCTGCAGATCTCGAAGACGCGGCGGCCACGCGTATAGAAGGCCTCTGCGACCAACTGCTCCTTTTGGGTCTGAGGAAGTTGGAAGGGGGGGGGGAGGGGAGATGGAGACGTTGGAATGACAGATGACGACACCATAGGCGGGAGGTACGCGCATACGTCCACACCGATTCTAGGGAATTGGTGAGACGAGCCCACCGTGTCTGTCGATGCCGACGACGTCTGGTTCGCGCGGGCCGTATCGTCTTGCCTTTGCGGTGAGCGAAGATTTCCGTTCCTGCGGATGCAGTCACGTGGTCGCTGAACGGATCGTTTTCTGATAGCGTTGCGAGAGAGCCGCGACACAACGGCCGTCGGAGCTCTGGGAGGATCATTTCCTGGCCACTTTCTCACGAGTGCAAAAAAAAAAAAAACGTTCACGTGAGCACGTAGGTGTAAGTGATAGGAATATGACGGATGGGAAGAGGGAGTTGTACGAGGAGTTGGTTCCGAAGGAATGCTTAGGCGCCGCCCCTTTTGGTGTAGAACATGTATGTCTCGGTTGTTGTTATTGTTTTTGTTATTTTATTCTGGTGCTTTTCGCGTATGATCGCAAATATAATTGATAGCGTACAATCGTATATTTCTCGTGTATTTTATTTTGTTTGTGCGGCTGAGTGTTGGCTGCCAGTCTTTCTTTGTCGCATGCGCCGTCGTATATATGTTTGCGACTATTTGTAGACGCTGTATCCTTGTTTCGTTTCGTGCAACGATTATTGTTATTGTAGTGATTGTACAACATGTCGCGCTAATGTTCGATATCAGAACTTGTCTACTTTTTGTGTTAATAATTGGATAAACAGCGCAAAATTTGCAGAAACGCGAAACAGCAGAAAGACCTGACGAGCAGCGAGTTCATATTGATGTCGACAAGGCTAGCGATGGGGGCTTGTTGGTATTCATGAGGAACACTTTTGATGCAGCGCGAAACGTAACATGCATACAAGAAAGTACAAGTAAAAAGACAACACACAGCGTTGTGTGTTGTCTTTTTACCTGTATGCCTCCTCGGGTCCATGTTACGTTTCGCGCTGCATCAAAAGTGTTCTTCAGAATGAGGTTGCTTGCAAAACAAAAGGAGTCTAAACCACTTTGAAAACTCCCCCCCCCCCTCATACACACACAAAAAGAACACACAAAGGCACAGCAACCAAAAGCGTGACAGCTCACATGAAGGCATTTTAAGATATCAAGGAAACTAATGAAACAGTTTTTCAAGAAAAACAACTGCGCTGTTTAACAACGTTATGGTGATGGTCGGCTAATTAACAAAACTGCCACTGTTTTCGTATTGTCAAAAGACTAACTATTTCTTAATCCTTGTCTTTCCCGATGTTTAAATATAACAATGCCGTGTCGCAAAATGTACACCGCATTCCTCTTTTCTGCACTTTTTTTTTTGTTTATGTGAACGCAGCTTCATTGGCCAGGGAGGTTGCTCTTCAAGAATGAGGTTCTGGTATTCTTTTATTGAACCCATTGCCCGTGTTTCTTTGTGCTACAATGGCATCAATTCGTATCAGCCAACTCGCCCCATGAAGTCTTACTGAATGTATCCTCTTGCTCGCGCTTTGCGTTACACTATCGCGAATGCGGCGTATCAGACACTATTGCACGACACCGATGATATGAGACGAGAAGACTATCTTGAGATATAGCAGCAGTGTTCCACATTAAAGTAAAGATTGTTCAACATGTTAGCCATCCATGATTAGTTGGTTAAAGAACCAAATGGGGTCTTCCCATAAGAAATCATTCGTCTTATCACCGTGCGTGTATTTCCTTTGTGCCGGTGTACATGCTGTGGTGCACCAGCAGCGGCACCAGAAGATGCATCTTATCTATCTAGCACCCATACACCTCTGGGGCACGCAAATGCGCTTACGCAAATACAAAAAATAAGGAAAAAGGAGAGGGGGGGGGGGCAGAGGAGTAGTCTATCGTGATTATCGGACAACTCGCTGAACGGTCTCAGATCCCCGAAAGAAATAGAGAGCTCGTCGACTATCAGTGAGTATAAGGGCTCTAAAAGCTATCTGCAGGGTTTTGTACACCGGCCAACAACCTGAGCCCCTAATTATCAGACATACTGAGATATGATCCGGGTGTTTGCTGTAGCGACGAGCGTATATCCATCCTGATGCATATATATACACACACAGAGATTCCTTTAGCACCGACGCTGCAAACTATGGGAAAAAGTTGTGCAACGTGGATGGGCTTCAGAGTTTTACGAAAAAAGTTCACGGACTTTCGCAGAAACTAAGATCTCTCCTCTCAGCGCCGTCGTATAATCCAATAGATGACACCAATCTTGGAACGCCGACGCTGCCTTGCCACATCTGCGCTCTGCGCACGCTCCGTGGATGCCGTCGCGCCTCCAAACCGTAGCTTACCTCAGCAGCAACGGTGGAGGCCGCCGTCGTACACAAAAATGTGAATCCCGACACTCCTAGATCCTCAAATTTTCGGCTCTGTCGCATTTCTATTTTTTTTCGTATCTTGTCTGTTTGTTATGGTTTAGGATTTCCCGGTCGTCTCCTTTGGTGCTGTACGGGCAGCGTCCACGTTTGTGTTTCTTCCCCTTCCACGCTGCCTTCGGCTTCACCGCAAGTGGTTTCCTCCGTGCTTATGCCACCCCACCGTTCCAAGTGGGCTTTCGGGGGCTTAAATATTTCACGAGTTGTGGCACCTGCAAAATATACGGGCCTGGGCTGTGGTTTTCTTTTTTCTTCCGCACTTGCGCCCTCTGCTGCACTTGTCGAAGTACATGGGTACACGCCAGAAGTGTGTTGCAAAGAAGGCAAAAAAAAAAAAACGTATGTGACACAGATACACACACACAAAAAAAAGGTAAGAAATCTTCGCAATGTGCTGTGGGCCTCAATGTTTTCCTTTCGTAATAAAAAACAAAAAAAATGTCCTGTTCCTCCGGCTGTCTTCTAGGCCGTCTGTCACGTCGGCGCTCCTCCTTCGCTTCGTACGTTGTGTTGGTACTTGAGAATTTGTGCGAAGCTGCAGTAATCCTCTAAGCTTTCGGCGCTGACACTCACTGGGTTGTACACAATACTTTTTTCCTGAACTCGTGCACGTCACGAGCTGCAAAAAAAGAAAACTCAAAAACACTCTTGTGCGCCGCAGTTTCAGTTCGAAGGCCTCTTTAAGGCGTCAAGTTTTGACAAAAAACGAAATATGCAGGAAGCCGGTGAAACGGAATAGTGGAGACGAAATATGATTTCGTTCTCAAGAACGAATACGAGCGCTGCGATTTATGCCCACGATTTGTTCCATGGAATTGCGTTCGTTCGACTTTTAATCATTGCCAAAAACTGAAAAGGCGCAACGCAAGGCCATGTGATGTTATTACCAAAGATGCGCACATTGGAATACCTTACAATGAAACAATCTTTTTTTTTCATTTTCATTTCTATTAAACGAACTGCACCAGACAGCTTCGCGCGACCATCTCTAACCCCTTAGTGCCCCGAAATATTATCAGTTCAAGTACATATTTTTAGCGTTTGGTGGCGCTGTGGCATGGCACGGTAACACATCAAGTTGGTGCATCAACTGAGGCCTTTTCAAACTATGCTTACTCTCATTGCAAATATTTCTGCCTATTTGTTTTCTGAAATAGAAATGCAGACTATGATGGCTTTATACGTTTGTTGATTTGTCAAACACGTACTAAGTGCCACGCTCATTCGCGTTCGAATCGGAGTTTTAGAAATGTCCAACAATGCCGCTTGCTAGGTAACAATAGATACAAAGTAATGACAGCGTATTGTCTTGGGTAAACGTAGTGTAAAAGCATAGTGGGTGCTTGATCTAAGCCATATAGGCTTGTATTGTGATAGGCCGGCTTCGTCTTTTCTGTCATTATCGCTAGATGCATGGTGCAGTGTATGCCGTTAAGTCACGAATTATGATCGACCGTCGATACATGCGTGAAACATGCATAATTTTATGCCATGTTGCTTGAGACTCCACTTAAAGCAAGTCAATGGGGTAGAATGACTCTGTGCATTTTATGATGGGTCATTACAATTAGAGAGTAATTAAATATTTGAATACTGTAAAATCAGTCATGCTGCGCTTCTTCAAAAAAATTGATTGAATCGCCCGCTCGATCTATATGCACAAGTTATTTATCGGCTGCAAGCATTACTAGAAGGGAAAAAAACATTTAGAGGTTGCAACCTTCATGCCCCATGACAAAGGTCACGTAAAACGCGGTAATGCCTACACCAAAGTGGTACTCTCTAACGATACATATCACTCCGAAGTAAAATGGAAGTAATTTAGGTGAGAAGAATGTTCAATTTACTTTAAGCTTAATGTTTGAGCTCTATTGCTTTCACTATTCATTCCTACCGCTGCGCAGAAATGGCAAAAATGGGTCCCGCCCACAAATATGGACGCCGGGACTGAAGAGGCAAATATAGCCCTTATTTAGTTACATTGAAAAATACGCCATATCACCTTGGTTCCTTTACCGAGATGACACGTGAAAAAGAGTTCGAAAGTATGCGTGTCAGTGTCGGGCGGTACACATGGGGCATCAGCCGGGAGCGCTCACGGTCTGCCGGGAAAGGTTACCGCTTCGCAGATTATGTACCTCCCACGGCAGAGGTTTCGAAGCATAGGATTCGCGAAAAAGAATGCTGCTTATAACGTATACTCCACAGAAGTGAAAGTGTTAGTATGACACAACTCTATGCGAATATCATGCCAAGCCTGTGTAAATAATAACGCAACAGCGAATAAACATCAAATTTAGGCCTTTTTGAGATTTATAGACTCCCAAAACATTTTCTGTCGGCTGCAATCCGCTCATCTTCTCATCCACCGAACGTCGTTACTCTACGTGGTTAATTTCACACGAAGCACTACCGGAGTCTACATAAGTGTGCATAATTGGGCAACCCGCCTTAGCAGATTATTTTTTTTTTATTGAATAGGTTCAGCTCACACCACATGTTGAGTCTATTAACTTCTTGTTGGAACACTCTTTTTCTGTTACTTCCTCACTTTCTTTCCCAGAATGAGACATCTGCCTGTTCTGCCTATCAGCAGAACAGGCCGCTGATAGGCAGATAGGGGCTTTCACTTTGTGGCACCCCATCTGCGATGGTTATGCGCATTTACACCTCTAGTATCTCTGCCACTTTTTATTCACCAATGTCATACACGTTACAGAAGCGTGGAAAGCCTTGCTGATCACACGTGTACCATGGCTTATGTGCGTGTATGTCAGCGAAGTGTAGAGTGCGACGTGAATCGCTTTCTACCTAAACTTGAAGCAATTAGAAAAAAAGTACACAAAAATGAAACGATTTTTAATGGCGTTTTACGCGCTTATTGCACGGGATTGTTAATATCTGCATGGTCCCCCTAGACAGGCTTCTATGAACGGCAACCGCTGTTTAACACGCAACATAACTGTTGCATGTATTAGGTAAAACTGGGGTTGCGTAAGCTTGCAGGCGTTGCAAGCACTCTGCGTACATCGCGTCGCTCCCCCGCTCGGGTCGGTAATCGTTCGTTTATAACTGTTTTTTCTTGTGTGTTTTTTTTACGCGGATTCACTACTTATCCTAACGTTGCAGTGTTCAGCGGAAGCACTTTACAGCGCGTCTGCGCTTTTAAAGTTCCCAGAACGCGCCCGCACTGCAATATCTAAGCTTTCGAAAGTTTTCATCCTGGTGACGCAACATGCCTTCGTGCATGTGTTCGTCATCTGATGAGCTTAGCACGGTCAGTTGAAGTGACTAGCAAAATGTGTTACACTTGACAGTACCTCGGGGGAAATAAAGCTGATAAAACGCAGAGTGTGAAAGGTTAAGGCAACGTGTTTTCGGAAAACGTTTATTCTGCGCTGGCGCAACCCACATTTAAGAAATACTGCTTTCAAGAACTGCCTGCTAGGTTGCAGCATGAGGCTCTTATCTGGGTTCTACGTTCCTTCAAATTGGCAAGTAGAAGCTTGCTCAATATCGCTGCAGGAAAGCATGCGAAGGAATATCAAAATTAACAACTTTAGAGGGACAATAGTGAGAACTACAAAATTGGTTCAAACTAGTGAAATATTTCTGCACAGTTTATATACTCTGGCGTTTTTTTTTTTTTATTGCGCAGGAAGAGTAACGCGAAACAGCTTGGTAAAGTTCGATGCAGCGTACCCACTCCTCTTTCAATCTTGCGCGGTTTCTTCCTTATCAAGATTTTACGAATACCAGAAGCGTTATCCCCGGATTCATCTTAATAGTTTGTTTTATTGTTAAATGAAACATTTTGCATATGACTTCCCTTGCACTGCTTCGAAGTACTTGGCTCGCATAGAGTTATTTTCTTTTTTTTTTTTCAGCCACCAGAAAGCGACCTGTCGCAGGTAATTAGTTCTGGAGCTCTTGGTGTAGTTCGTGAAAGCCAAAATACAGCCTGTACCTCGTGGAGGGATTGTGCTCTGCGCTTTGCGCAGCTGCTATTTCGGCGATGTGGAATTCGCATTGCCGTTTCACGTGCGTTCGTTGCAGCGGTTGCGATTTGCGAGGTACTAGTAAGAATCAAGTATTCCTAATTTGAATTAAACGAAGTTAGATTAGATGAAAAGGAAGAAAAAATGCGCCAGAACCCATCTCACGATGTCTGTCGGCGGTAATGCGTTATTATTTATTCAATACAGCGACACAACGTTTTGCCACCGCTGAAATCAGTTGTGTATATGAGGCTTTCGCGCTTCCCTCAGAGCACTTAGCGCCATCTAGCGCTGCCGCCGCGAAGACTGAGCGTGGCCTCCGAAATGCATGGCGCGCCCGTGCGTGCGAACCCTGAGAAACGCGTCATGGGGCGACCAGGCTCCTCTCTTACGCTTCTTTCTACCAGCTTTACAAAACTAC
Organism: Dermacentor silvarum; assembly: GCF_013339745.2. Lineage (NCBI taxonomy): Eukaryota > Metazoa > Arthropoda > Arachnida > Ixodida > Ixodidae > Dermacentor > Dermacentor silvarum. Next base: position 89,197,398 of record NC_051163.1, read on the forward strand.
CCTAAAAATAGGAATACAGGGGTCAAACACACATATATCCAAATTGACATATGAAATAAGTAAAACTGTTGGCTGTCTCTACAAAAAGTAGCTAATCTGGTACCTGTGTGGCTAAGACTGCAGATCTATTATGCACTTATATACTCTAAGTTAATCTACTGTGTTCTAGTATGGGGAACCACTACTTCTACTATCAGAAACTACGAATACTTCAGAAGAGAGCCCTGCGGTACATCCATGGTAACTATGGCAGACCAAAAGATTTGTCCACGTTGCCGTTATTTTGCAGGTATGATCTGCTTAAAGCGAATCAGGTCTACCCTTTTCGTCTGCTGCAATATATCAAAAATAGTAAATTACACATACAAAACTATCCTATGTCTAGTGACGCATACTATTTTCGTACACAAATCCACCAGGTTCCTAAAACACGTACTAACAATGGCAAACAAAAATTTCATTTTCAGGTAATTTCAACTATTAATAAGGTGTCAACAAATGTTAATTTTGGTGTTTCTTTGAGCATATTTAAAAAACAAACCAAACAATATTTAATTGATTCTGACTTGTGTTTTGTATAGCGCCACTTTATTGATGTGTGCTTGTTATTTGCTTCTTTGTAATAACTGTATGTTCATCTGAGATTCTGTGTTTACATTGTTACATTTTCAGTTATGCGTTATATGATGTCAAACTGCACCGGGGAGCCGAGGCCTTCGTCAGGCCTTCCAGCCTTTAGCCCCGGCTAACGATCTTTGGCTCAGTTTCACTTGTCGTCTGGCCACTATAGGCCAGAAAAAGAAAGAAAGAAAAGAAAACGAGGATGATGTCGCCGATTTGGTTGTTGCCGTCGCGGACTCGCGAACTTTGCAATGAATGTGCAATCTTGCTTTACTGCTGTCTCGGGGTGCAAAACTAGGTCGGCTTGATTCTACTACTGCATTTGAAAACGATGCGCTAGCATACGAGGGAGTGAACAGGAGCAGAGCGGAGCCGCGACATCTGGCTTCCGCGAAGAGAAAGTGAAACGATGCAACCGTGAACTTTCACTGCAAACAATTCGTTCCGCGACCGCTTACGCAGTTCACACGGAACTTTAAGGCATCGTGGTGGAATTAATCGCGATCATCGTGCGTAAGAACCCGCCAAACCAAATCGGCGGCGCGGAATAGAGGTCTCTTGGGCCAGCGCTGTCTGCTAACACGGTGCGAAAACTCCGAAGCTGCTATCGACCGGATCTCAACCATCAAAACGAGTGAATGGCGGGTAGTCACGCGAACACGCCTTGAGTCAGCTTCAGTGATCGCCAGCGTGGGCCTTGAGTGTCGAGTGCGTGCCGCTCATTGCCCGATGCCGAGTACTGCATAACAAATGCCCTGGACGCCACCGATGATGTACTGCAGGATCTCATTAGTGACCAGTGGCCGTCCCCGGAAGAGAATCCTAACAGGTATTGCGCGGTCGTCCTCTTTGACGATGAATAATGATTGAGTATGTTCTGTAGTTGACTGCGCTGCAGAATTGTTTTAACAGCGGAGCTGTTTAAGCTCTTGGTTAGGCCGCGTAACGTGAACAAAAACTGTGGGCCGATCCTGGAGGTGCTTGTATAGCAGAAAGGGTCCAGGCGCAATGGCACATACCCCTGTGAACTAGCGAAGTTGTTTAAAATCGAAGATCGTCCGTAGAATGTACGCCGCAAAACCTCTGCCTGGCGACGACGTCACCACGCGTCGCCTAGCAACGCTTCGCCCCAGCTGCGTGAACCATGACATCATCGCGCGCGGCGCATCGCTTCACCTTAGCTTTGCCGAGTCATGACGTCACCGCGCCGTGCGGAGTGGTTGCCGCGGCTGCGCAGACACGGATCTAAGCTGCGACGTCATCTGCGCTGACCCACAGGATATATAGCCGCGGCGAGACCAAAGCCCCGCCATCTCCGCGCCGAGGCACATCGCCGTGAAGATCGGCCTGCCGAAGAAGCGCGTCACTCCCGAAGAAGAGGAAATGGCGCGAAAGCCGCCGCGCCGCTACTCGAGAGCATGTGAGAAGACTTCGGTCCGATCCCGAGTATTGCGCCGCCGAAATGGCGGCGAAACGTCGGCGATTCGCAGACGATCCGGAGTTACGAGCCCGCGAAACCGAGGTAAAGCGTTTGAGCGTCCAGAAGCGTCCATATACTTTAATGACCGAGTGTTCATTGCTCCTTGGGCTGTCGATGATTCCGGGGTGATCTTGCGCAAAACGTGGCCGAGTCTCGAAGCATAACTTCGCAAAACCTTGGCCGAACCGAAATAAAGCTAGGTGGGGTGCCAGCTTCGCTGTTTTCCCATGTCTTCGCACCACTAGTGGGAAGCTGCCACTAATTTTCGTAAAAAAATTGTTAAGTTGAAAAGCTAATAGTCGACCTGTATTCGGGATTGACTTATATTCGGTAGGTCACATGTGCACCCTGGCTGCAGCATCCGCGTGAAAAGTAGCCAATTTGTTTTTGCGGTATAGGCAAGGGATGGCTGGCTTACGTACTAGTTGTCTCTGGCTATGTGGGAAACTGCAATGATATTTTTCTCCTTGTGCTTTCCTTGATGAAACGTTAAAATATTTATTTCTTCAAACGCGGACCTTTAACGCGCACGGAGCTAGAATCTTCCTAAGCAATAGGAAAAAAAAATATCGCCACCCAAGCACTCCGTACAGATGGTTAACCGGTGAATGGGAAACATTTGGCCCCGGTGTTTATCACTGGGTTAATCCCGGGTTCATTAAAGTTTTCTCAATTATTGTTTACGTCTTTGTGTTTCTTAATGAGGCTACACACACGGTCCGCAACGATGGAGAGAACGACGTCACTGACGGTGAATGCCGGCACTCCGCTGTTGTCGCATTGCCGCTTACAATTCTTCAAAATTAAATTGCTTCAAGATTAAATACGTCCGTCACGTCAGAAAATGCATGGATCATAACCCCTTAAGCAATGGTATACCGTGCCTCCCCATTACGACGACAAAAGAGAAGCGAAATTATACGCTGGAATAGTGAGCGGCAACGGAGTCAGTTGTGGAAGAACATGACGACGACGCTCGAACCCTTGCTGATGATGATAGTTTTCGGCGTGCAGGCGACAGACGGACGAATTGGCTTGCCACAAACAGCTTCGCTGCAAAAATGCAAGTTGTCGGCCCTTGTTTGGAAAGTCTCCGAAACGTTAGTTATGTTGCCTTTGCTTCGTATCCGTGCAAGTGTTCAACGGTTATGTGCGCAGTTATACTTTGCACAATTATCGCTATGCCACGGCATGATGCTCCATGACTTATTTCATATGCAGCAAGCCTCCTATGCATGATGACTGTGTCGCCGCTGCGCGAAGAATTCGCGTGAAAGATTTTAGGAGTCATGACCTTAAGTGCACCGCGGAGAGGTGACACCCGAAAAGCCTAAGCACAGCTGTGGTATAAAACGCTTTAGGCGGAAATATTGAAGAGCGGAGAACTTTTATTCATCGCGTGTTTATTTCGTTTCTCTCTCTCGAATACCTTCTGAAAAAACGTAATTTGAGCGCGCGGAAGTGGAAGTTTGAAATTCGTGCCTGTACTTCATTTTTCTCTCAGCTTTTAGCTGCTTGTTTAAGTTTCCTTAAGCGCTGAATATGCAACGTGGCATTTGTAGAATCCTGTGAACGTCGAAGAAATCGCAGCGGTGTTCCTTAGCGCCGCCTCGAGCGACATCCTTTGACAGGCGAAATTTCAAGTGGATCTTAAATTGGGGTTGGCAGGTACTTAACTTGTATTTTTTTCTTGTTAATTTGTACATCCGCAAGTAAATATTTTTCTCGTAAATGAACTCTTTGGCCGTGAACGTGAACTCTCCTCTCACTTCACGGTTAAAGCCCTCTTCATGTTTTATGTCAGGTGCATTTATTTGGTATCGATTTCGTTCGCTACTCGTTATAAATGGCTGCTCTCGTAATTGGAAAAAAAAGAAAAAGAAAAACGAACCTCTCCAGCTAATTTTCTCTGCCTTTCTTTTTTTCTTTTTTGATTCGGGAATGTGAACTAAAAGGTAACCATACCTTGGACGAAATGTGCTCGCGTTTTCAACGAGGAATGTACGAATGCTTTTTGAAAAGTGTGTCTGTCATTTGCTTTATTTAAATATTATGTTTATTATTTGTTCGCACATCAATCTACCACTTTCATTTCTCTAGCCTGTTGCGTCTTTCACTTTAGTTTGGATTGTTCGGATGTGAGGTCCCACAGAAGTTATAACGGCACTTGCCAGACTCGAGATGGCATACGCGAACGAAGTCGATAATTTCGATTCTGAATCGCAAGGGGCGCATACGAGCGTGTTTTAATTTCAAAATTTTTGCTCATTGTGACCCTAAGTTTGTGCTAGATACTAAGAAGAGACAGAACCTCATTAAATTATTCATAAAATTAATTGCGCCATCTTGTTTATTTCAGCATCATAACTTTCGTGTGTATGCAGCACTGAATGTGTAGGATAAAGTTGCCTAATTAGACTGTGCGAATGTGGAAGGCTCTTACACAGAGAGTTCAAAGGGGTGTAAACAGTGAGCACCTAAGTAGCTTGTTTTGTTTATTGACCATGCACAGGCTGTCTTTTTTTAAATAATCGCCTGTGGAAGATAAGTCAATTATCTAAATTCAGCTCAGATACTCATGCGACTGACATAACGAAACGTGCGAGTAGTTATTTGAGGGGTAATGAAGTAGCCGGCCTCCCATTTTCTCAAAGGATGAATTATAATGCAATGGTGCAAAGTAAGCTGTTTTGGTTCCACTTAAGGCAGATTCAATTTGATGGAAAGCCTTAAGAAAGATTAACTTTCGCAGTATTCTGACATGTAAATGTATAACCATAGAAATTCCGCTTGACGAAATTGTTACTATTCCTTACGTATAGTGTACAATACCTTTACGAGCGACGTCAGGGTGTTTCCTGGTGCGATTTAGGAGTCAATATACATATAGAACCTTGAGTGTTAATAATGTCAGACTTCTCACAAAATTAACACGTTTTAGCTCGTACTCGCCTGATTCACGCTGTTGCGACATGTGCCGCAAATCATGAAACATAATTTTGTCAGGTATGACATCTCAGCGATATTATTTTTGTTTATTGAATACAGTTTTCTTATTTAACGTACATCATTCAGTGAAAGAAAAATGTTCTATTGATGAAGCAACATAATTGTGCCGTAGGCCGAGCGCATTTTTACGGTGTCAAATACAATAAAAGAATGCCCGGAGTATGCGCCGTAAATGCGATTTGCACATTCTGATGTATGAGTGAGTTGCTCTTATGGGTGACAGATATTGAGCTGTACTTTGAGCGCGCTTTCATACGCATGTTTAATTGCGTGCCTTCTCTGTACAAACTCTCTTGCCCGCAATGATAGTCACACTGTGGAGAAGCCCACTTGCCCGGAGGCGCTTGTTGAGATTTCAAAGCTTGCACTAAGAAGGTATTTTAACGCGACTAGCGTTAAAGGCCCCGTGTCGCAGAGAATCCGGCGTCCGCGGCCCAGAAAATCATCCCGAACCACCCCGAACAGGCAGGCCCTCCACGTGGCGCAGAGGCGCTGGCGAACGAGTCGAATTTCTCAAAGTAAAATGCGCCAGAAAAATCGTGAAGTACGACGTAACCACAACCCACATACGTGCTAGCGTCGGAATGTAATTTGAATATACAAGTGCCTTACGCAGAAACTGAAACACAAGCCCCTTTTCCAGCATTTCTACCACTCTTACAGCGGCGCGCCGCGGTTCGTTCCTTGCAAAAACGCCATCCAGATGGCGCTCGCCTCCTCGGCAGCCGCATGCGGAGGCGAAGTTGGAGAAAAAAAAATTACTCCATCTCCCGCTAAAGGGAACCATGTGTGGATGCGAAGCAGTGGGGAGATGGTTAGCTTGAGCGGGAGATGGTTTCGCGGCAGCGGCCCGAGCGCTCATCGCGGCGCTGCACAGGAGAGAGAAAGAGGCGCGCGCTACGTCATTTTCATACCACGCAACTACCGTGGCGCCCCCAGCGGAGTATACAGCTGTCGCACCACCTGTCGTGCGCGCCGCTCCGGATTCCTAGAGGAGAGAAAGGGGGAGCGTAGGAGAGGAGAGTGAGGGGGAGGGGACGCACATGCACTGTGGGGGTGTGGCACGCGGGCGCCGCTCCGTACAGGATTCCTAGAGGAGAGAAAGGGAGAAGCGTAGGAGAGGAGAGATAGGGGGAGGGGACGCGCATGCGCTGTGGGGGTGTGGCACGCGGGAGGGACGGACAGAGCCGCCGGAAAGAAATGCTCCGCATTTAAAAGAAAGCTAAAGATGCCGGGAAGCCTGATAAGCAGCCAGGGAGGGATCTTTGAATGCTATCGCGTTCCACTCTTAAAGGCGAAGCTTAAGCGTCTTCCGAATATTTTCCCGCTCATGCAAGCGACGACTCTATATCTTTCGTAAAAAGCACCGTATTCTTTTAACTTACGCATCGAACATCCTCAGGTAATACACGGATCGAGTGTTATCCGATGGGTTTCATGAGTTAAGTATGATGATGTTACGAGTAGTATGGTTTGCTTAATGGGCATGGTTCTTTCGAACGTATTTATTTATTTATTTTATTACTAACAGGGCCGTTGAGGCGTTAGGGATCATACAGTACATAAGTAAATGAAAAAAAATACAGAAATATCAGATCTTCTCTCTGAAATGTCAACGGCATTGAAACGAACGGTACATTTTATTGGTGGCTTTTGCGCGCTCTAGAGCGTTGTCAGGGTGCTGTTTACATTCGGGTCTTCGAAATCATGGGCCCAGAACACATACGCCTGGTTTAATCCGAGCGCCGCGCTCCAGCTCAGAGCGCTTGGAGTTGCACCCACCTTCAAACCTGGTAGCGCGACCGAAATCCGACAGAAACTCGATCACGTGACTCCTCCGATTCCTCCGGGAGTAGGTATAGCATATTCCGCTGGGGCAGGCCTTTTCTGGCTCCAATCCCTTGAGGGCTCCGCATCGCTGCAAACCAAGCTTGAGCGCTGTAGGAACCAGTTGAACGTACATAAGATAGTTATTTTGAGGATTGTACAATAAATTAAAGTTAAATGCTGGGATATTACGTGTCAAAACTACGAGCTGATTATGAGGCTGAGGAGGATGAGGGAGGATGAGGCAGATGAGTACGGGAGGATGAGGGGGGGGGGGGGGGGGCTCCATATTAATGTTGAGCACCTGGGGTTCTTGAATGTGCAACCAGTGCACGGTACATGGGAGCTGTTGCATTTCGCCCATATCGAAGAATTCTGCAATCCGATACTGGAATCGCACGCCCTGATAATGCATTTCCAGGCTGCCGTGCTAACGCCGCCCGTAGCGGACACCTTAAATATGAAACAGTCAAGCAACCGCGTTCGGTATAGAACTGTACGAACCAGCCAATTAACCGCAAAAGGGATTCAATTCTGAGGATGTGAGTGGGTGCGCCTCGCTCGACGAGAATTTGAAGCCTCTTTATGCAGCAGAGTGTGGTGCCATAAGCTTACAGATGACGACGACTGTGGTTTACGGCGAAGAGGCCCTCTAGTGTGATAGCTGACCGCAGACGCTAAAAGCAATGGCATAGATCACCTGCAACATTCCGAGTGGTGGTTTCCCAAACAAACGTAGCGATTTCTTATGGTTCTAAATGAACACACGGGGTACAATAGCATTCCGTAGCTTTGGTTGAGATAAAGAAAACCAGAAAGTTCCACGTTGTTTTATTGTTACTAAAGAGATTTCGCAGCTGTTCGACAGGATAAACTGAAACGTATGCCCGGGTAAATATATTTAGTTAAGCCTTCGAAACCACTTTCGCCCGGGACTCACCATGTCGCTTCTTTTGTTATTATCGATAACTGACACAAGTTGCGCGCTGACATTGCGACAATATTTACCCTGTTCAAATGATTAATGTGTCATTCACTAATATAGTTTCGAGCTTCAGCCTGATTTCGCAGGTAAAAAATTAATAAATTAAGGTCAGGCATTTCTAAAGCGTTATATTTGCCTGCTCTTGCAGATGCTTTGTGTATTTCATGCAGCCCAAGAGAGCGCGAATCATATTGCATATTTAGAGTTATCGTTGTTGCTTACCCCTGTAGGCTTAACACCGCCATACGTGTTTATTTGTTTATTTCTGTTTTGTGTGTGTCTGCGTATGCGGTCGGGAAACCGCAGTAGAACGGCAACGTCATGGAGCAAATAGAATGACTGGCAAGGTGCGCCACGTGATAATTTTGAACCCTTGTCATAGAAATTGTACAGGTATATTCGTGGAGCGAGCGTAGCTTAAGTATGCCTCTCGCATTGAGGGGTGCCTTAGGAGACGATCTGTGACGTGAGATTCCTTTAGGCCTACCACTGACCAAACAATGCCTTCTATACCTCAAAGAACCATTTGTAAGGCTGCACGTTTAAAGAGTCAACGCGCTTACGGACCCAAAAAGAGGGACAAAGATAGGAGGGGGGGGGGGGGGAGGGAAGGCGTCACAGAAGGTTATCTTGACGAGGCTGACAGCCGCAGGAGCATATTTCCTTATAAGCTTCTTCTTCTTGTGCGCTGAAGGCTATGATTCTTTTGTGTCCCTCAATGGCAATGACAGTTTCTTTATTTATATTTTCTCGCTAATGTGCACTGGAATAGCTGCGGCCTAAGCTTAATGTATCAATGGATGGACAAATTGAACAGACATCTGCCTGCATAACAGGATCGCAGAGCGCCAAGCAAACGCACGGACACCGAGCCTACGTAGGCGCCGCTAATATATGCTCCTAACTACGTCGTTTCATCGTGACACCGGCTTTAATCACATCTACACTAACAAACTCATTTTCGATCAGTTATATGAGAGCTAACTCTGTTTGACGCCTAATGATGAGATAACTGCGTGCGAACGTTGCACCGGTGACTCTAACGCTGTCCAATTCCAAGTCAAGCCCACCGAACGGTCGAAAAAGAAGTTTTCCGAGGTGTCGAATTTTGCGGGGCTGCTTTCATTGGATCGGGGTCTCCGTCCCAGTCGCCAAATTAAGTGCGACAGCGCAAGTGCAGACGTCCACTTTTTCTCGCACGATAAAGGGATTTCCACGAAAACGTTTGCGCAGGTAACGTTTTCGCTTTTAGTTCGCTATATTTTTATAACTTGGTTCACTTCAGAGTCTCTTTCTTATTAATTCCAGCAACGAGCATTAAAATACGTAAAAGAAATAAAAAAGGATTTAAAGTTGTGCTGAATAAGCATGTCGGCTTACTGTATCTGTTCCTTATTTTCTTTTGTATTTTCTGTCAAGAATCCTTTATTGTATGGGGCGCGCTTGTTAGAGTGAGAACGGTGAAGTGACAACACTTCATGAAAATGAGGCTTCAGTTTTTCGTTGGAATATATATTTGTTTGTTTGAATTTTTGTTACATTCACGAGCGCGAAAATCCAGTTGAATTGTGCGCGTGCATGTGGCAGCAGAAATCTCTGTATAACCGCCCTCCGTCGCAGCCGCTCTTCTATCTTATTAGGAAGAAAGATTTCAATCTGCGCCGGCGCCATTCGAACGCAGTAAATGAAAATGTTCGCCATTGAATTTGCTACGGTCACAATCCCAGAATAGTTGCACGAAAGTTCCGAAGCTTTGAAATTGAGATGACGAATTTTGTTTACAGGAGTATCGCTTGCCGCACTCCTTTGGTACGGAAATTTCTTTCCTTTTTTTTAAACGCGTATGTGGAATACGATATAAGCCTCTTCTCAGCCCTGGTATGCTGAAAGTGTCTGAAAACTTAGAAATGTCCAGAAAAAATTCTAGAGTGAACGCTGGCGCTGTTATCGTTCACCTACCTTTGTAATTCACCTACGTCGATATGGTCTCATCTTTCTTTTTGTTCCTTCCTACATTCTTGTAACAATATTTATAACTCTTTAGGTTCCTAAATTTCAAAGCACAAGTTGTTTTCTAAATACGGCGAGCCACTAGTATCTGCGTACATAAGTCGTCATTGTTAAATTTTGCTGTTATAACGTAATATGCTGTTACAATGATCGCATAACTTGCAAAGTCACGAAGCCATTCGAAGGCAGAAACATGAAGTCTAGGCAAATCCATTTCGTGCCCAGCACTGCCATGCTGGCTTCACGGCAGTGCTTGAATCTCCCGTAGACCTTATCGCCAGAGTTATCACTAACCATTTTTGTACCAGCCCAACACCACCTAGATAGCACAGGCCCAAGCACTCCGATCTATGACGTCATGCATCTGGCCCAAAATTTTCATTGCCAAGGCTGGCGTGAAGAAAGCGGTGATATCAAAATCAATGTTGCTTACACGGGAGCATCCCCATTAGATTCAATGGCAGTCGGGCCAGGCAGCGTGACGTCATGGATCGGAGTGCGTAGGCCTTGTGCTATCTAGGTGGTGTTGACCAGCCTCTCAAGAAAGAAAAGGCTGGCAGCCAAAATCAAGGCTAAAGAAAACAACATCTGCGTATGGGCTTGGAGCATTCAATGTGACGCAATGTTTCATAATTGCGTGATTTTTTTGCATTATTTGAATTTTTTTCGTTACATTTTCAGATCCTACATTTTTTTCCTCACCCACTGTTTCTTTTATTCATGTCTAGTTTTCGGCAGCATGCACTACAGCCTCTTTGCGTCGTTTTCACGAGAACAAACTGAACTGTCCGCCCCGCGTCGACGCCGAGCTGCGGCTTGTGCTGCTTGAAATTTGAAAGTAAGAAAACTGAATGTTGCCATGCAATCTAATAGCCGCAGGTCGTTGTGAGAGATGTACACAGGTACACAGATGTACACAGGCAAATCATTGCGCTGTGTCGGTGTATGTATACGAACACGCTTCGGTGAATTGAAACGCATTTCCTACGCTGTATGAAGCGTAAGAAAAGTGAACGTGGGCTATGCACTTTCCTAGCCGTAGACCTGTATGAAAGTTCTACAGCAACACTGATCGACTGCGTGGTATGACTCGTAGTGATAAAGAAACGCACACTTAATCTCCGTAACGATCTTATATACGCGGCGTGCTACGTGGGCGAAGCAAGGGTTTAAATCACCACAGCCACATCCGAATAAGCTCTGAAGGCCTGCCAGCACATTTATTAGGCGCCTCTGTGCTTTCATTGTGACATGAGACGTGACGGCAGGTGCGCGGGTGTATCACACTATATCCCGTGACAGTGGCCCGTTTCCACTCTTCGTAGGCTTCACCGCAATAGTTGCGTATGCTTGACCACGTAACATGAGTACATTGCGACGAAGCTGACTGTAGGAAACCGGCAATATGCAATCCGATAGAAAACATACGAGTTCAAGAGCTTCTCGCTCTTCACCCCAATCTATTCAGTGAGAAGGATCACATTGTGTCCGTGATTTAAAGGTTCGATAAAAAGTCTGGGCACATGCGTGCAGTGCGCAAAAATAGAAAACATTATTAGGACAACCGCGAGAGCTCGTCATTTGATATGACGTGTACACACTCATTATACACGTTTAAACCGAAGAAACTAAAAATATTTATCTACGAGTCTACGTATTTTTCATCATCAGCCCTACGCAATAGGTCAAAAGCTTTCGGGCAGCGCCCACTTCCCCTGTCTGTCACGCGACGTCACAAAACCGCGAGAACTCACCACTTTAAAGTGACGTGTGCGCATTAAAATGGATTCATGTGCCGAACAAAACTGAGATTTTTTTTTCGGCATAGTCGCAGAGTGCCCGTTTTCAGTAGAATAGACAGTGTTTACTGGCACTGTTTACTCAGAGCTGCCGGGGAGACTGGATTTATCGGCGTGCACTCAATTTATTTTCCGTGGCATTAACGTTGTGCAGCCGTTTCGGCACGTACACGACATCACTCTGTCAACTTTTCTTCGCTGAGGATTCCTTTTAGCGGCACTTTTACCCTTCCGTTGGGCATCGCCGCGATTTTCTACGAGACACCGTAAGTTAAGCAACGAAAAGCGGGACAATCGGCGACGCCGGCACTGCCCTCCTCATCCTTTCACTGCGCTAGCCCAGCCCCGTGAGAACCCTCTCCACTTCTGCATGCTCTTTACCTCTGGTCAGCTAGACAGATAAAAAAAAACCTGTCAAGTAAGGCAATTCTATTAGCATTGAAAGCACAGAAAAGTCACCTCCTAGAAAGGAGGCGAACGTTTCATTGGCCTGTTCAAACAAGGCTGTGAGTAGCCGCCCCATGCTTGCTTGGGCGGTTACCTAAATTTGACGTCAGAAGATTGGAACAAAAACAAATTGGAATAGTTTTATGTTATAGGGTCCCTAATGGATTGCTGGACCTTCGTACGACAACTTTATGGAAATTGCAGCACCAACACAATCAATACAATTCATTTATTTCTCTTCAGGGCGAGGGGAGCAGAAGGGAGGTTACGAGCCAAAACCACAATATGTATATGAGGTATGACATCGTGTATGACTCCGGAGTAATTTTGACCAAGTGGGATTTTTTAACGTGCCCCAAATTTCCGGTACGCAAGCTTTTTTTCCATTACGCCCTCAGCGGATGGCGGTCGGCGCGATTGGGTTTGAACCTGTGACCTCGAACTCAGCAGCGCAATGCCATAGCCACTGCGCTACAGCGGTGAGTAATCTATGCAGTTCTACGCTGTTATAAACCATTTATGTTGCAAATTTTTGGAGCACCTTCGGTAGCAACAAAACGCAATAAGTTCTGCCCCAAAATGCTAAATGCAATTACGACGTTTTCCGGTCGTTCCACCAAGAATCGGCTACTTGATAGCCTCCCCAACGTTCTCTCAGTGGCGATATATTGACAAGAATACCTGAACCTTTCTCCAAGAAGACGGAACGTAAAATAAAAGGGGGCAAATGCATTAGAGCTGCTGAAAGAGAAGGCTGATATGCCGGAGGTCGACATTTACTAAAGCCACGTGGACACACAAAATCTGCGAAGGAGTCACTTGACAGGAGGTCGTAGCTGGAGTGGGTTCCTGTCCGTAGCGGCAAGAAGAAGAAACAGCACGCTTGGAACAAGCAGCACTGAAAAAAATTAAAAAAGTAGCAAGAGTGAGAAGTGCAGCTAATAAACTACGTGCTCTGGACTTTTTGTCACTGTTAATAAAAATTTTGTACACGTTCTTTTTGAAAATACTTGTTCGATTTTCAGAAAGCATTAATACTCAATCGGGTTTCGGATTTCGAGGGGGATTTTCTATGCAAATAGGACTCGTGATTGCCTCCGAAACATTTATAGTTTCTTGCTTTTCACTGTGCTTTCGCGCATCCACGCTATTTTGTCTTTAATCTTTTCTTTCCCTCGAGCATACAAAGTGCATTTTAAGGAGAAACTGGATAGCGACAGCGAGCCTTATCCCCGTAACAACATTTACCTTCTTTATCGACGTTGGGAAGCAAAGGACAGACAATGCAAATTTCAGCACGCTGCCCTCTTGTGCCTTTCTCTATTGAGCCCGTAATGATATGCTAACGAGGTGTGCGTCGCGGTGCGGCGTGAAAGGTGCTCAGCGCCGATATTTCGCGTCTTTCGAAGGAAAAAGAATGAAGGATCAGGTGATTTGGGAACCTTGAGAAGCAGACATCGCCGCAGGCTGACATTGCGTAATGGAGGCGCTGAAGTTGCCAGATAACGCTGCTTTAATTTTCCGGTGATTGTTGTCCTGTTTTGCTGTACGCAAGCCCTGCAAGAATGCTCGCGCAATCTTTGTGAAACAAAAACACAATTCTTACTGTACGCCATAGCTCGCCTCAGTTACATTGTAAACTTGCGATACTTCGCAACCGCCTCCTCATCTACCTTTCCTTTGTGTGATTTTTTTTCACGGGACTAAGCAATGTTTCGTCATCGACTTTCTCTTCACGTTTTAAGCGAGTCAGCGCTTATGGTATAGAAAGGAGCACATGCTCCAACGGCAGCCAAAGTTTGGTGCTTGGGATTTGGGACTGTTGTGGGCACTCGTGTTCCCTTTACCTAAGAGATAAATCTTGAATGGGAATGTTTATCAGTTCAGCCGCATGACTCACTTATATTGCAAGTACGTTTAGCTGAACAATTAATTTTTTTATGTTCGTTCGCTCCTAAGCTCTCGCATCTTCTCATGCGGATAAATACAATATGGCGACCAAGTGAGCACCGCAGTTGAGAGCGTTGGTCACTCATACGCGCGTTGTGCACCACTGCTAGATGGCGTGGCTCCCAAACGGTATGGCGAACATCGTTCTCAGTTGGCGCCTACCGAATGGCGTAAAGTTATTCGGTTCCTTATATACGGCCCTGGTGTCTATGTAGTCTAGAATTTACGTTAGGTCCCGGGAGTTGGTGAGGCTCTGTGTGCTATATTTTGTCAGGGCTGATGAAGTACTCACGGACAGACAAAAGCTGCGCGGACGCAGTTTTCTTCACCCGATTAAGAACATGCTACCCGACTCTCACTTTTTTCTGCAATCCCACCAGAGTTCCCAAGTCGTTAGTAATGCACGAAGCCTTGCACGGATCACCGCTCTTGAGCTCCGCCGCTGTCTATGAATATGAACGACCACGAAGGTTGTAACAGTCGGTCGCTTCGGTTGCCACTTCTAAACAGATTATAATGCAATGTCTCCTAGATGTAGCACGTGCCAGAGTGTAAGAGTCAGGGGTAGGGCAGAACTTGACATTTCCCTATTACGATCTTCCTGTGCAGAGATCCAGCGTGTACAGAGCCAGAACGGCAGCAGTGCCCGGTCATCCCACACCTTGGTGCCACCGGGGCCACTCATGGACATCCACAAGGGTCGCTCGGTGCGACTCCAGGTCCGCGTGCAAGTGCCCGTGAAGGACCACCCGAACGTAAGCACACCAGCTCTTAGTAAAAAAAATAATGCACGGTAGATTTTTACGTAGCAGAAACAAGTACTGCATGAGAAATCAACTACAGGTCTCTTTAAGAAGAGAATTCAGAAAACTAAGGAAATCATCGCGGAGCATTAATGTACACTATGATTAGGTGCTACAGTCGAGCCTGGTTATAACCGACAGGCTTATGCGCTAAATGTAGTGCGATATATCAGGAATTTTGGTAGACCCAAAATCAAACTCAAGGAACATTTTTGATGCGTACGATGTATACCAATTTGTTATCTCTTGTTAAGGCGAAACTTTTTTGGGGAACCCTTCCGGACATTCCTGATCATAGCTGTTCGATGCTGCTGCGTGTTGCCTGCTGCCTTGCCCAAAAGCTTATACCTTTAAAAAAAGTTGAACTATGTGCCCGGTGCTGGGATGGAGCCTCGGCCCCGCAGCACAGCAAACTGATGCTCTAATCGCTAGGCCACAACTGCACGTACAACTTCAGCCGCGCCAACACAAGCTAGGACTTTGAGTTGATCACCGCATGTGTCGCACGGCGTAGCATTGGCGCGTGAGTGCACATGAAGTGCGTGAAAGTCTATTTTACGCTTTCGACGCAGGTATGAGATCGTCGAAATAATAGTACTCGATTAACCGCTTCATGACAGCTTCCCTTTATATAGATTCTAAATGTGCGTTAATTTGCACCACTTCCCCCTGTCTCTAAGAGGGGATACTACACAGAAAACTTTTTCTTGAAATATTTTCGACCGCTCAATGAAACTTTCACCATTTGCAGAGTTTGAGCTCATCTTGTCAAATCTGCTTTTAGTTTTCGATAGCTCATATGGTTCTTTTTTTTTGCACACTATGCATTTGTAAAAACGATGCATTTTTGTGCAAGCTTGGCAATAACACTGAGAACAAGAAAACTCAGGAAGACCGCTCATATTGTTTCCACTGAATATTAGAATTCAATAAAGCAAAAAAAAATACAGCGTAACATTTGTGTTTTAGTCTAGAAAGAAAATTCCAACGCTGAGTTTCAGGTTTACTATTCTCAACGAAGAAGCTTTTGAAATTATGGTACTGTATATGTTTGTACAAAGCTCTGAAAGTTGTTTCTTTGAATTAAGGAGATATTAAAGGATAAGCATGCGAAATTTCATTATGATCATACTACATGAAGTGCACAAATTTGATTGCACAACCTGTATGAATGCTAGAAATTGACGAACTGAGAAAAACATGTTTGAAAGTTAAAAAAGAAAAGTCGCGACACTAGACTTCAGCGGCGAAAATTTTTGTTTCGTATTATCAGCATGAGTGCGCCGCTGCCGAAGTGGGCTCTCGGAGAAAAGGGATAGGCCTACATCTCCGTGAAAACTGAAGAGCAGGCAACGCCGCGGAGCGAAATGCGGTGTGTGTGAAATTAGGGTAAATTCGCACTTTCACGGGATTCGTGAGTGCTTCTTGCATTTTTTACTAACTTCTAGTTGGGTCTCAGCTTTGATTTTTGATACATAATAGAGGAGGCTTGGAGGAATACAGAACCCAACAGAACACAACATCGACTTCTTTCAGAAAAAAAATCGCGGTTTTTCGACACTCCTTTTCTCTTACGTAACAATCGCCGTTCCGTTTAGGCTGCTTGCCAAGTAACGACGGAAATCGGTGCCATGCCATAATTTGCCTGACAATTGTTTCTATTCCGCAGGGCATTTCTCGCAATGTCGCTGTCTTTTCTTTCTTTTTTCGGCGTCTATAGTTCAACTTCGTAGGCAAACTGCTGGGACCCAAGGGCAACTCACTGAAGCGACTTCAGGAAGAGACGCAGACTAAGATGGCCATACTCGGCAGAGGCTCCATGAGAGACAAAGCGAAAGTAAGTGCACTCGCGTTTTATTTACGTGACCTTGTCTTCATCCCACGTTCTTGTCAACTGAAGCTTGCTACATCATCTTCTGTTTCTAAACCCGGCGACCCCACTGCAACTCCAAATAAACAAAACACCAAATAATACTTCCAGTGCGCCTCAAAAGCCTTAATTTGTTCTGTGTTGCTTCTTCTCGTCGCCGTACTTCTAATAAGAAGAGGACGTGTTTATGCCTGAAAGTGCCGTGAGTAGGATTACTTTATGAAGTAACTCTTCGTCACAACACCTTTCGTGTTGCACTTCAGTGTAGTGTAGAAGGTTTAGGGTTGTCCCCTAATGCCTCATGAGTGCCATAATGGTATACTTCCGATACTTCTCCGGTCGTTACTTAAATAAAAACTACAGTGAGCCACTATGATTCCCAGAACAGGTATCTAATACCCAGGCAGCCCTGCAATCACTCTTATCAGCTCTGCGCCGAGACCCACACGAAAAATCCGTGGCAGAGATACAATTACACTACCATCAAGCGGTGGACAGAGGCCACAACATAGTGCTTCAATGGTTACCTGGGCCCTGCAAAATTACTAGTAATGAAAGTGCCGACAAAGCAGCTAGGGGGGCACAAGGAGAATGTGAAGGCACCTTGATACCATTGTCGAGAACAGATGCAGAGCGGCAACTCAGCAGTGTTGCCTATAATATTGTTCCAAGAAAATGAAATACACCAGAGTTCAACAACCGACGCCTGTATGCCATAGGACCCAGATATGAGCTTACAACATTTAACCGGTTTTACTCGAGCGGAAGGAACGTTACTTTGCAGCCTGTCAGTAGGAGTTTCTTTCACGAACGCCCAGTCAATCATAATTGGAATAGCAGAGAGCCGATTGAAGCATATGTAATGTTGAAAAAAAACGATCAAACATCTTCTGTGTGACTTCAAAATACTATAAGATGAGAGAATTGCCCTTCGGACAGTTTTAGAACACTTAGATGACAGGCCTTTCAAAGAAGAGAAGATCTTGGGACCGTGACCTCGTGTGTCTGCTATTTACAACGCCACAAAGTCTTGCTGCCTTTCTTTAAATGCACCAGCGTATAACATTTTGACCCCTGGTGATTGATGCAGCGATGAGCACTTGATTGCGCGAGTACCAATGCAAAGAGTGAGTTTCTTTCTTCGTTCTCATCTTTCAATGCCCTTTACCCTTTCCGCATTGTGGAGTAGCCTACGGGGTTAACCTCCCTGCCTTTCCCTGATGACTCCTTTCTGTCCCTCTATTACTAAAAGCCCATATTGTGCAGGTCTGTACTTTAAACTGAACCGCCTTGAAGTTCCTCTTGCTTGTTTTTGCAAGAGTAAATGGTCTTACACTTCTAAGTTCAATTTGTCTTGAAAGCAAATCGCGCAGGAGTCATAGAGCTCAGGATTCCTAGATAAATTCATATGTGACATAAGTAAGTTAACGATATTACTCGTCTTTGTAGCCTTGCTGAACCATACTCTCCATTCTGTGGAGAGTATTCTGTCAAGTGTCATTCGGGGAACAGTTTTGTCCACGATATTTATATAAGTGCCAAGTTACGTGTGGCCTTATTTATTAAATTACATGGCTTGTTCTTGACCTATAACCGTAATGTATATCATAGCATGCGTGACCTATGATATATTTGACGATTTCCAAGAAACCTTAGTGCTGCAATTTCATTAGACGTCAGTTGTTCTTGAGAACGTTTGTGTTCTAAGGGTTGACACGAACGACCGACGTTTCATCTCATTATGACCTAGGCTTTATATTGAGATCAAAGGGATAAGTCACTCTCCTGTGCCCCAATAACGTAAAGGGAAACGGCAGGTTGGGAAAATGTGGTGAAATTAATGAATTTGATAAACAAGAAGCAGGAGACGACGTGGTGAAATTGATTTATAAGGAGCTACTCAAAGCGGAGCTGGAGAAATCGTCTACTGCCGCACCAATGGCTTCCCTGCAAGTGTCTCGTTGCTCATTCCTTCAAATTTTCTTGAGCGTTATTTTTTCTGCCTTGTCTAGCGCGTGCATCGGTGTGTCGTACCTGCACCTTCGTTGGTGTTCTTCCAGGAGGAAGGCCTGCGGCAGCTGAAAGACCCCAAGTATTGGCACCTTCACGAGGAGTTGCACGTCGAGGTGAACGCGTTCGCACCGCCGGCCGAGGCATACAGACGCATGGCCTTCGCGCTGGCCCAGCTCAAACCCTTTCTTGTGCCCGTGAGTACTGCAACGAAAACGTTGATCCTAGTTTATTTCTTCCCTTGTTTTTTATTTCACAGACTACCAATGGTTTATCTTGGATTAGAGGCAACCCATGTGCTATGTTGGGTCTAATTTAGTTCACTGTCGTGAAAGAAGCTCAACATGTGAGACCCGTGAACGGAGTTTGCTAAAAACTATGAGCCGCGAGCCAATCACGAAAGAACGTTACACCACATGACTTCTTTTTTAAATAGAAGCCACAGTAGTTGAAATCACGGGCGTCTGAAGTCTTAAGATGCTTAGCCGAACATTTTTTTTCTGTGCAGCTACACCGACCATCCTCCTCAAGCGCCATTTATACACGCACGGTGCACTTGAGGCGTACGCTTGGTGAAAGTGCGAGATGTATACCGTTTTCTGTTCTGCTTGTGACTGGTTAGAGAGAGAGAGCTATTTAATGAATTGCAGAGAATTCTGCCGACGGGTGTGTAGCTGCTTACGTGTTACATTGTGGGGGGAAAGGAATCGGGAACAGAAAGGAGGACGGCAAATGAAAGGAAAGCAAGGAAATATATGGTCATGGGCCTGTAAACAGGTCCCACAAAGGTGATGGTGTTGATGTACGCCAAGTGGAGCTTGTGAGTTAAGCCAGTGTTTTGAAGCATGAGCAAACAAAATTTTAAGCTTTACGTCACTGTGAAGGAGAAGACTTAGGACGCGATATGCTTCCTAGCTCTAATGATTCTTGGAAGCAGAGCCAGTTGTACTGATATAACAATTACTAGCCTCTCTGTAAATTGCATTAGAAACCTAGGCGTCTTGCGCTAGTATTTATCTCATCGATACCCACGGCAAAGCGCTCCTAACGCAGCAGTCGTTAACTAAAGGTACGATGACACTTTCAGCTGTGCTCTTAGAACAACGAATGGTACACCAGATGTGGCGAGATTGGGTTGAGAAAAGCGCTATCTTGCATAGAACAAATAATGGTTTGCTTGGAGTTTTGAATCCTTCAAATGGAACAAGGTTTCGTTGGCAGCGTTAGTAATCTGTACTTGCAACCCATGCCAGTAGACTTTAGTGAAAACTTCACTAGTTACGTACCATTCTCTATATTGAGGCCAACTCAAAGAACAGAACGGTAGCGGGGGAACGCTCCTTTTGCCATCCCGAATATACCGGGTAATACTTTTCAGCGGAGACAGATTTTCTAGAAATAGGGTTTACCCATTCCCAAAAATAAAAGTTATTCAATCAATCAATTAAAAACCCGCTAAATACCGAACGGACTATGACGACTCCTGAACAATCTAGTGTCCGCCATGCTCAAAGAACGGATAGCAAAAAAAAAAGCCCTATGGCATGGGTAAACCCTGAGAGTGGCTTGTTGGGCTAGTTGGTACATGGTTATGCTTGGCGAATGCCAGCTAGCAGGCTTGAAGCTTTCAAGTTTGCTGGCATTCTCCAAGTATAATCATTTACCAACTAGCCCAACAAGCCACTGTCAGGGTTTACCCATGCCATAGTGCTTTTCTTTGCTATCCGTTCTTTGAGCATGGCGGACACTAGATTGTTCAGCAGTCGTCATAGTCCGTTCGGTAATTAGCGGGTTTTTTAATTGATTGATTGATTGAATAACTTTAATTTCTTCAGTCCTGCAGAACGCGTATTAGCACGTTAATTAATTTTGTACTGACTAGATTTAACGGTGGCATTGCATTAGTAGCATTGGGGGAGGACGCCACCGGAGACAAAATCAATTTACGCGATTTTAAAGCGGTCATATTGTGTTGAGATGTTGGTAGCCAAAAATTCGCCGTTTGTCGCTTCAAAACGGAAACAGGGTGCAAAAACAGCGGTGGCAGCACTGCTTATGTTGGTTTTGACGATATCATGACGTAGAGAAAGTCGCGGCTGAGGCGTCCAATCCGTCGTCGCACGTTGGTACTGCGAGCGACGGTAGATCGCTCGATCTTCAGGAGATAATATCTTCAGAAGATAAAATGATAAGAGCCGCGCACAGCGGTCAGCCCGTTTAGCCACTGAAACCAAAGAAGGGGAAAGCATCACGTGGGCTGTTCCGGCACTCTTCCTACGTCCAGTTTCGGAATCGAAGAGGGAAAAAATAAATTCTCGTCCACGAAAGACATCTTGGCAACAGATGGAGTACTTAAAAATGCGGGAATAGTTATTGCCTCCTGCGGCGTCCTTCCCCAGTAATATAATTGCAAGGTTATCGTTGAAAGAAATACCTAAAATTATTCGACTGAACTTACATGTTAGATGCTTACTACGACGGCTACTCACTTACATAGTTACTTAGTTGGTAATCTTACTTACTGCGACGGCTACTCAACTATCTAGTGTCTGCCATGCTGAAAGAAAGAATAGTGAAGAAAGCTTCATCGCATCGGTTAAATCCTATTTCTTTGAATTCATTTGCATTAAAATAGATCACTAGCTTTACGAAATTCTAAACTTTAAATATTTGTTAATTTTGGCCATAACGTGGGTGCACATGTGATATGCGCCTGAAATAATGGAGTTTATGGCAGCTGTGCAAATGTATCAATCAACGTACGACTGTTCCTTCTTGCAATAGTCTATTTAGCTCTTAGACAAGACATTTTCAGCGTATCAAATTTTCAAGATAGTACGACAATGCAGGTATGGGAAAGATGCAAGCTGTGCAATTACGCATAGAAAAATATATTTCTCGAATCACAAATATCTCCTATTTTCTGGGCTAATGTTAAAACTAGGAAATATTTATGAACTAAAGAGCAGTCTTTGCTTCTTAGTAGGCCTTGGGAACTTTATTATGTTAAAACACAAATGGTCTTATTTCTTTGGACACTTATCATGCACACGTTGCGAGCTCCCATTGCTTTGAGCGTGACGTGGTGCTTCATTGCGTATCCGTCTTTCCTGAGCGTAATCCAGTTATTTGCACAGTCACCGAAGAGGACAGTCCCACTTATTTTGTATTTGATTCGCAGTTCTATACACATGCATATATGGATTTACTGGATCTAAACAATAAATATCGAGATCCGTTTTTTTCTTCTCTTTATTGCATAATGTAGGCACGCGTGCACCGTAGGGCACTATAGGCTGGCGTGTTCACAAGCTTTTCGAGAGAACGCCATCACAGAAGTTTCGTATAGCGATCGATACAACCCAGAACGGCTGGCAGGCTGTGATAGGTTACCGATGACAATAACAGACGAGTGTAAGCATGCCAGTGGCGTTTACGTTTCTAGTTTTTTTGTTTCTTCTTCCTTTTGAAAGGAATCGCAATTTTCTTACTTCGTTGTCCGAAAAGACTTCATTCAGATGCCAGATCTGTCATCTCTGTGTATATCTTTTGTGCGATATTGTCAAGAGAAGCGAAATAAGAGTTACAGGATGGGGGGCGAATGAGAGGGAGGAGAGCAATAGCGCGGAAATATTGCGACAACGGTTTTGCGCCCAGCGCACCGTTCGGATCAATATGCAAGCTCGGCGTTGCATGAGAAGTTGCTGGTTGGTGCCCTTCCGCTGTAAAAACCGTCATTTTCTTTCACCGAAACGTCAATAGCGTCGAATGTCGGCGCTCACCTGCGCTTTGAGGGGAAATGGCAGGTTCTTTCATTATTTCGGCTGCCAATCGATCCGCCATTCAATAGCGACCCCTGGTTTTGGCGAGATATTTCGCCTGCATAATGTGCCACATTATGCAGCCTGCGGGTGCAGAGAGGGGAACAGCAAAAGCCACTGGTCTGTTAAAAAGAAAACCAGTGTAAGAAACTATTCACGACGCTGACCGGGGATATGAAGGGCTTATCACAGAATTCAAGGTATGGTGCAATTACAGGAAATAGGCGCACAAAACACATGCCCGATTCGCAAGCAGTGTATCACTGGGGCTTGATTCGATTCGTTTGTTGGATTTGCGCAGAATTTATGTTTTACCGCATTTATTGAGGCCATTTACGGAGAGTTGTTTGCTGCCCTGGGGCTTTTTGCATGCGACAATTGGAGATAGAAAAAAGAAAAGAGAAAGAGGTGCACAAATGACGTACATTGCATACATACTTCAACAGTAGAATGCAGCGTTCTTTGTCTTTTATTTAGGGCGGTGACTTTCAAGAACGTCAGCAGCGTAGACGAAGCCTTATTCGCGGATTTCCTCTCGGCGCACTGTCCTAATCGTCTATTTTCTGATGTTGGAGTATTGTCCAGTGTATCGAGCGCTGTACACATCACTTGCCTCTCGGCACTATGACGCGGGCAGACACAAAGGAGGTGTGTGAATGTTTCGTCGCAGCTGCTTTAGTTGCATGCAGTGCAGGGTAGCCAACTCGATGTACCCTCTGGTTAACTTACCTGTACTTCCTTTTTTTTCCTTTATGTCTCAATTTCTTACCGTTACCTTGTGCGGAATCCAATACGCCGTCCAAAGCAAATGGCTATCAGTAGATAAAACAAACTCAGGTTCAGGAAGTGGTCCGCACTCTCGTCCGCTCGTCAGAATTAACGAGTTGTATTAAATGCGAAGCATTTCTTGGCGAACATTTGCTACTTTGACAGTATCTATCTATCTATCTATCTATCTATCTATCTATCTATCTATCTATCTATCTATCTATCTGTCTGTCTATCTAGCCGACTACGTCTTTGTGCTATCATGGTCGCCATATACTCACAAGAGTATATGCGGAACATAAATGATATGTCATGACATGCGTGTCATGTAGGTCATGAAACAGCCGCCTAGGTCTTGGTGCTCTTATGGTCGTTTCGTTAACTTGGTAGGTACCAAACTTGGCATAGTATGACAGGAGTGCATGACGAACATAAGTGATAGGTCATGCCATAAATATCATGACATGCGTGTCATGTAGGTCATGACAATGACCGAGCGAAAAAGATTAACAGTCAAAAACCACTGTAATGGGTTCGGACGTGGGAAGTGAAGGAAACACTAAAGGATGCTGGTAGAAGTCATAGTCATGAGCACGACTGAGCAAAAATGACAATGACTCAGCATAAAAAAAAAGATTAACACTCAAAGAGCACTGGAATAGGTTCGGACGTGGGCACTAAGTGAAGGAAACAGTAAATGGTGATAGTAGAAATCATAGTCCTGAGCATGGCTCAGCAAAAATGACAATTATTCAGCGAAAAAAGATTAACACTCAGAAACCAATGTAATGGGTTCGGATGTGGTACTAAGTGAAGGAAAAGGCTAAATGTTGATGATCGAAGTCATAGTCGGGAGCATGACTAAGGCTTTCGCCTTAAGGTCGCTTAGGTGTAACTAAAGGGACTCCTGCGGACTCATGACACGAATGTCATGATATGCGTGTCATGTGGATCATCAAAGAGCCACCTCGGTGCTCTCATGGTCGTTTCGTTAACTTGGTAGGCTCCCCGCACACTGCTTCGCATAACATCGATTTCCACAGGGCTTAGGATCTGCCAGCTTGTTTCGTATACAGAATACATGCAATAAGGTAAACATCGGCGCAAACACTCTTCCATCTTATGTTTAGCGCGCATTTTATGCAACCATAAAAATAACGACGACCTCCAAGGCAAAAGCCAAACAATGAATGCCTGCCGGCATCCTAGCCGCGTGACGCACTTCGCCGCTTTCAGCAATCCCCTGTGCAAATTTGTTTCTTTAATTTTGTCACGCCTGATAAACTTTCCTGCTAAGTAAATTGAGCCCGTTAGTCGATTTCTCTGACAGACCTGCCCGCTAGATGACGAAAACGCTTAGGTTGCTCCGTGACGCCACGCTTTTGCAACTGGGCTACGGACAGCTTCCTAACACTTCGGCTTAAGCGCGGAGTTGCGGCTCGCTGACGCATGTCCGCGGTGATTTCGACAGCTGTCCTCACGTGCCTGGGAGGCAAGACGACAGGGCTCCATGGTCTTCAATCCCGAAGAATGTTTCCTAGAGGCGTACCTATCATGCTACTCCAGAGATGGCGCTGATAAGGAATAGAAGGACATATGCATTCACCCACATAAGCGCAGAACATGAACACAGCTGACCGCAACGCGCAACAAGCAACGTACTTGAAGTTACTGACACGTCTAACCACTCGAAGCCCTTATCTTCTCCTGAACTCTCTCTTGTTTGGAAACTAACTATAAAACATGGCGGGACAAGTGTCTCAAAGATGTTAACAGCGCATTTGATGCGCTCTAGTTCATGGACCAAATAGTTGTAGCTGAAGGCATGATAATCTCATGTATATTTAGTCCGAACATTAGGGCGGTTCATTCTAAAATAGCTAGGCTGTAAATAGCTAGGTTAGGCTGTCAATGTCTTCCCGAACATTGCGCATCGGTAACACTGACGACCTTATGATGGGAAGTGCTTTGTATTCGTGACGTTTCGCCGAATAGGGCGTAGACGTACTCTTAATCTAGGGTGATAATATTGAAAACGAATTTACATTTGAAAAGCTACAACTGTTTCATTTACCGCCACCCCCCCCCCCCCCCCAAAAAAAAGGACGCGTGATGCTAGAAGGTTTAGAAGACGTTCTTCCAGAGCACAGCAGCACAAAACTGGGATGCTTTCTTTCGCTACTCCTTGGTAATTTCTCAACAATGTGTGTGTGCATGAAGGCCAGATGTATGTAAAGCGTGTATTGCGCTTGCAGATTAGATAGTTAATTTAATTTGAAGATCTTTTTCATCACCTTTTTTCTGGGGTTTTATGTGCCAAAACCAGCTCTGATTATGAGGCATGCCATAGTGGAGGGCTCCGGATTAATTTTGACCACCTGGGGTTCTTTAACGTGCACTACAACGCAAGCACGCGGACGTTTTTGCATTTTGCCTCCATCAAAATGCATGTTTTTCATATAAATTCAAGTTGTGGCAGAATGCGACGACTTCAAAAAAAAAGGAAGAAAAAAAAGAAATATTGCCGTCACGTAGAACGGCGGTGATTGGTGACCTTTGTGTCAAAATCTCGTTCGTCGTAATTAGGCCGTTGTAGGTGATGATGGAATATTAGAGATGTTAAATTCCTTAGTACGGAAGGACACCGAGTACGCAATTGCATCTTGTGTCATCCAATTTTTTTCGTGTAAACGTATTCTACTGTTTTACAGAAGTTGGGGGCGTGATATCCCGTGGGGGTCTCCGTAACGACGTGCTCCCCAATGAAATTATTTCTCTGGCTCCTTTGACACGCTCTTTTGAGCTTTCATGGCGAAAGAGCCATCAAAATAAACACAAGTCAGACATGCCCAAATAAACGCTCGGTATCGATTCCTTCGCCAGTTCAAAATCTCTATTCGAAGCTCCCGTCTTCTTAAAAGAGGTCATTCAGAAGAAAAAAGAAAAAAAAAAGTATTTTTAGAGAAAACTGCGCTTCAATTAACAGCGACCTATAAATAATGGGCGTATACCTTCGAGGCTGGAATGCTCGCAATAATAAGGTATTTCGAAACAAAGTATCTCTGTTACCGACTGAACTTACTTTACATCTTCTAAAGCAACGGGCCTTTCAGAGAATTTTCGGAGTCATCGCATGTAAAATGCACACAGCTATAGAGTCTCCTGAGGACATTAGAGAAGGCTGTCGCTAGCGGCCTTTCCCGCTTTCATGGCGGTCGCCCTATTCGCCTTTAATTGGCCCCTAATCCGATTGTCTACAAAGAAGCTCGCCTCGGGGATTATGCCTACCTTCAACGTCAAAGAACAAATACGCACGTTTCTATCAAATCCGCCTCGGTTCACCTCCCTGTTTTTATTTTCTTGGGTACTTTAGCGAAGGCACCCTGTCGATTGCGTCAGTTGCTGTAGTCTCTGTCGTTTTGTGCAACGCAGCGGTTGAACTATTCAGTCCCTCGTGGGGCGACTAATTGGCCACAGGCACCGGTTGAATGCGGTCTGATCGATCGGTGGAACACGATTAGTACGACGCAACGGTCTGTCCTTAATTGGTAGCCTGACGGGAGCTTTGCACGTGGGTGCCTGCTTTCGATCGACAGCGCTAAACTGCCAAATGTGCGTCCCTGTCTATGGACTGAGAAGAGAGACAGAAAGGATGCAGAGAAAGGCAGAGGAGGTTATCTACAGAATTCATTCTGGTTGGCTATATGAGAGAAAGCAAGAGGATAAACATAGAAGGAGAGCATACGGGGGCATAACAGAAAATGGAGATGAGCACTAACAAGTTAAGCCGCCTACCTTAAGATTGGTAGCAGCTGGCGTTCATAGAAGTAACGTGTATAGACTTCAGGAACTCATGTTTAGCTTGTAAAGACTTCTGCGCGCGATGCGTTTCGGAGCACTGTTCTAGAACTTCCTATTCTGATAGTGTACGATTTCCCAGGCTGCCTAGCGTTACGCACGTCACTTTCATCTCGGCACGGTGGTGTTGGCTGACGCGCATAAAGTGTGCGAATTTCTTGTCACAGCTGTATGTGTGGCATGTGGAGCTGTCCGCCATTCCGATGCGCACGGCCTAGAAGTAGATAAATGCGACGCCGAGCCACGACCGGCACGACATGTTATGCTCGCGTCGTGGTATATAGCCGAGGCGGTGGACGTAGCTGTGTATCCGAGGAAAAGGTAAGCAAACTACACATGGTGAAAATATTCGAGTCCCACAAGGGGGGCATTGCACATTCCCGGGACATCGAGCGTAGCTCGCACATTCACTCACGCGCAGGGACTGATAAATAGTGTAAGTACAGTGTCGCTCTCGATGGGTAAGTTTTCTGTTGTAATGCATTCGAATGCAAAAGGCAGTTACTAAAACGGCCTTATTTCTACATAAAATCTCATTCCCAGCACAGGCAGCAGCACAAATCAGGAAAGCCGCCAAATGGTACCGTCGCGTCACCACAAAATAAGCGCACGATGATGACGATAATGATTATGTTTAGTGGCATCCCCTTTGAAATGGGGCGGGGACAAGAATGGCTGCGCGTACGCTCACGCTACGTCGGACTATATCTGTGCCTTAAGTGCCATAAGGTCGCGCTTCATGCACCGTTTGCTGTGGGTGCGAGGGAAAGCATGTGAGGGTGACCAGGAAAATATGGGGGCTTGATGCGAGCCATTCTCCCGCGCGCCCAGTGGTGGAGTTCACGTTATCAAACGCTAGGGCGGTACGCGAGAGTGCGTCTCCTCCTTTACCCCGGCCGTGGCTGCACATGGCTATCGGCGTAGCTGTGCACACAAGTGGGCGACGCACCCTATCTTGGAGGTAATCGGCAGCCAGTGCCGACGCGGCGGGTCGCTTCAAGTGTGCTGTCTTGCTGCGCGCCTAGTGTTGGAGGTATCGTTATCTCAAGTGTCAGATACGCGCTCAAGTCAGAGGCAGCCCAATGCGTTCGTTCGCTGATGCCGGTGCTCTTCATCCCACCAGCGTTGTAACAGTGAGTGTACATCGGTCATCAAGTGAGATCTCTTCATGCTTGTCAGTGCGCTCGCGTGACACCGTGCTTGTTAATTTCTTAGTAAGTGAATGTGTTCTACAGTTTATACGGTGGATAAAACTACGAACCCTATTTCGTGTAGTTTTCCATCACTGTCAATGCTTCGGCCTTTGGGAGAAACTGCTACTTTTTACTTTTTAATTTGAATCGCTGCTTCCACCGTTTTCTTCTTCAACGGCCGGACGTTTTCCGCTGATGGAATGAGGAAAAGTTATTTGAAAGTGGTGCCAGCAGACTGTAAGTAGGTCACCGAGTCAGAGGAAAAGGCGCCGGTGTGTCCAGACCGCGCTCATTGGTCGGAGAGGCGCTGACGTCACACCAGAGGTTGGTAAACTTGTGGATTGGCGAAGCCGTGGCCCAGCACGCTCCTGCGATAACTGCTCCACAAAATAAACATTTAGGAAAATCGACAGCAGGCCGAATAGGTCTCATGTCCTGTCATGAAGTCATGAGACCTCTATGAGGACACTATCATGACCACAGAGGAACGCAAAGAAACGTTGCGCCCGTGATTTTCACCAATAACTAAGCGGATTCAAAAAGCTATTTGCTTACTTTGACAATTATCGACGTTGTTCTCGCGGTTACTTTTTTTATTTCCAGATATATTTATTTATTTTTATTATTTTTTATTTGCAAATCTGACTAAACTATCCTTCATTCCCCGACGCAATTTTCGATTTCGGGACCCTCTTCTGTATATTGTATTGTGTCTTTAAGTTTCTCTATGCTCAAACAAATTAAATTTGATGTGAGAAAATAAAATACCTTGCCTAGACAAGACAATGCAGATATTTATAACTTCGTGTTTAAGGATATTTCAATGCTCTAACGCATATTCCGCCTTCACGTTATAACCCACATTGCAAGACAATGGCCACTCTGTAGAGCTGACTTTATCGCTACTTCGGAGAGTCCTGCATAAGAATGGATAGTTGGGCGAGTTGGTACGGTAACATATTCTTGATATAAGCGCGAAGAAGACACGGACAGAGGCAGACGAAGACAGGACGAGCGCTCGTCCTGTCTTCTTCTGCCTCTGTCCGTGTCTTCTTCGCGCTTATATCGAGAATATGTTCGGAGAGTCATTCGATATTATCTAGCGTACCTTAACTGATATCCTCTGTGCCCCTTTAAATGAGCCCTTATATGCGCTAACTTAAAGAAAATGCCACAGATCGACATCCTGCCAAGATATCTGAAGCACGACTTTGTCAAGCTCAGTGTTGCACATCATAACGGCAACTTCCATATCGAACGCTGGACCACTCTAAACTGCCTTTTTGTGATCCGAAAAACATCTTTAAAGTGAACTCAGGGCTACGCGAAGTGGCCTCTGTCGCATAAATTCCATATTTTATGCCTGCCGGCCATTCTTGCTTTCAAGCGCGCTTAGCTCACGTCCCTTCACGCAGAGGATAAAAAAATGTTGTTCATGACAAAAGCACTATCGACTAGAAAGTTTGAAGAGCGTTCAACATCTCGAAACATGTCGTCGACAATTCCGACAACACGGGGACCGAGGTACTCTTCGGGAAGCTGCCTGCTTTCCGGAAGCGCGTATTGCTT
Organism: Dermacentor silvarum; assembly: GCF_013339745.2. NCBI lineage: Eukaryota > Metazoa > Arthropoda > Arachnida > Ixodida > Ixodidae > Dermacentor > Dermacentor silvarum. The sequence goes on from NC_051163.1 coordinate 89,227,418, forward strand.
CCGTTCTCCGTGCTTTCCAACTGTGTGAGCCGTGGACCGGAAATAAAAAACTGGAAGTTTTTTTTTTTTCAGTCCCCCGCCAGTTGTGTAACTCCCTTGTTATGTCCGGCAAGCTGAACGCAACGAGCAAGTTTCACTGCTCGGACTTCGACAAGGTACCTACTAAGCCGAGGGAAGTGGCCGTGCCGTAAAACAAGAACTCAAGTATTTCTATTTGAAACTTCCCTACTGTTGCCTCCGGCGTGTTGTGCGTGTCACTGGTGGCGATATAGGGACATTGTAGCTTTCGCCTCCATATTTAAACTTCTATTTGACGTCAGCGTCGCTTAAGTGGCAATGAAATTCACATTTGAGTTGTTCCCCATTGCGTTTTTGATGGACGCCAAAGGGACGAGGCCTTTAAAGAAGCATTATCATTTATTTGATACAGGTAAATTCTTTAATGCGTGGTAAGCCTAATAGTTGTAACTGCTTTCGTTGATTCCGCGTGGTACTATAAATTTATTTTTGCATAAGATGTTTACGAATGTTTAGAACCCAGAAAACAAATCCTTTTTCAGGCGAATAGCCACTAAATCGCAGTGGGCCGCTAGGAATTTTTGCACATTTCTGCAGCGCTATTAATTATAGCCTTCGTAAACAACCGCGTAACAGAGTTATCGGAAAAGATGCATGCTAGTTAAATAAGTCACATAATTACCCTGAATTCATGTAACAATGTGCTACACAATGCGAGGCTTATGAAACGTAAAACTTTAGCGCGCTTAAGCAATAATCAGAATGTGACACAGACAGACAGAAAAGGAACTTTATTGTGTGACCCTTTATTTCTCTGAACGAGTGTAGGTGCACAAAATACAAGTAAGACAAACACGTTCGCTTGACCGAGTGCGCTTTCTTCATCCGGCTATTTTAAGAGAACTCATAGACTGCACAAGTATAGAGAAACCGAATAGCCCATGCACCTCGCAGGAACGCCGTCGGCATGGACGGGGGTGTCACGGCACACGTCTTCGACGTCAGTGCGCGCGGTGTGGCCTCGGACTGAGTATACTTGTTTGCACTTCTAGCGTTTCTGTTTCTGACGTGCGTTGGGAGGCGAAACAAAGGCGCGAATATCGACGCAGAAAACACACATGCTTCGCCTTCGTTCCCATCTAAGGGCACTCCCGCAAGATGGCCGCCGTCGGCTGTGGCGAGCGCTGTTCTTCGTCTCACGTATTCGGTGCAGCGTTGACGAAGTCGGCGAGCCTCGTCAGGTAATCGGTACTGAGAAACTGAAGAAAGACACCTCACGTCTCCAGCGCTAGTAATTCCGTGCACGACCCAGGGTGAACGAAAGGATCCCGGACGGAGTAGCGGCGCACAATAGTTCAGGCTGGCTCCGATCTCTCGGGGACGTCGCTGGTTCTCGTTTCTGATTGCCTGACGGGAACGGTAGTTTTTCCTGCACTGCATGGAGGTGGTGAGACGAAACAGAGGCTTCGTTCAATCTCCGCGCCCGGTTTATTTATTCTTAAAGGAGAAACTGCGTGCGGGTTTATATATTTCTCCCTATATGAGGAACCTTGTTCGAAACGCATGGATCGTGGCTGGTTTGTGAGATATTCTGACGGATGGAATGCCTGTTCTCGTGGAAGCCTGTATTTTGAGTGCCGTGCTCGAGGCAGTCGACGCTGTTCCCTGAAACACGTTCATGCGCCACACGGAGTCGCCCTTCGCGCTGCTGCTCTTTTCTTTTTTCAAATTATTTCCTTTCTTCTGCCTCTCTTTGTTTTTCATGGAAAGCCTCTAAAATTTTCTGCTTGTGCTGTTGCTCCTTGCCCAATCAATATTTCGTTTTCGGTACTCTTTGTTCGTTCAGCTGCACGACTTCGGTGCAATGCTGGCGTTGATGTACGAGCAAAGAGACCTCCTCGTTTTATGGTTTCTAAACTTGGTAACACTTTTCAGTCACGTCGTCATTCACTGCTGTTCTCAGTTGATAAAAAATAAAAAATAAACACGTCATAGCAGCCGCGTGTCTATTCTCCTGGCTGAAGCTTTATCATTTTTTTCATGAATGTCGGGCATGGAAATAATTTAGGATATGTCCATGTGATCAAAGAAACGATCGAAAATGTTTCGCACTGCAGAGCGTTGCTCTACGAGTGGGTTAGCTTTGGCTTTGATATTCGTAGCCGGTATTTCCTTTGTGGTTTGCGCGAAACGCGTGATTTAATCAGGTGAATGTATTTGAAATGTTTTCTTTGACAGAATGCAAAGCGGGAGAATAAGTTTTGACTTCTCGCATCTTTCTCCGTGCGCTCACAGAGCGATCTGTACGTGCTGTTTCAATAGTGATATTGAAGTTCTATTGTATTGATATGAATGGTCGTGTTGTATTAAATAAGGGTATTTCAAGCTTACTCTAACGCAAACTTGATTAGCACGTTTATATCATTGAGCACGCTGTGGAATATTTGCATGCTGAGTGATACGCGATGTGAGCCGAGCTTTCTAGGTGCAATATTAACAACCTTGGCAAACGCATGAGCTTTTTTTCAAAATTAAGACGCTCTAAAGTGAGCCTTTACTAATTGCACTTATATAAGTGATGGCCGGCACTCGTGCTCGATATTGCAAGCTCAAGCGTAGCGCCCTTCTTTGAATGTATACTTTGCAATAGGTTATTTTTTTCAGCATCAGACCGACAGACCTCACTGGCGTATTGTAGGCATGATGACCGGCCGAACATGTAACCACTGCTAGTGGCTCTCTCTGAATCCTCTGTCTTTCATCCTTTCAACCTCTTTCCCCGCATAGGGTAGCAAACCAGACGTGTGCCTGGTTGTCTTTGCTGCCTTTCCGCCTCCTCCTCCTCCTCGACAATATCAGCCACCTAGGGTTTTAATAATGTTAATGGCTCCGATGTATGGAGCGGCAGATGACCTCGCGTTTGCTTTGAGCTGAGGGGCTGCTTTCTGTACAGCCAGAGTAATGCGGCGTTTAAAATCCCGTAATTAGGAAAGCTGCTATACTGCACTATGCTATGACATAGGAGGAATTGAAGAAGTTCAGCAGGTGTTTACGAGGCAATGGCTTCTCAACGGGTCTTCCAGACGCTGTGCTTTAAATCTCGTCGTTTCCATATTGATAGCAGCAATCACGATTATTTCAACACAGCCGCCATACAACGAAGACAGAATGACCACTTTCCAGCATGAAGAGCCCGAAATTGTCACATTTTCTTTATGATAGCACGTCGTTCTGGAAACTTGTCGTGCGCAAAAATCGTCTCGGAGTTTTCGTTGTCAACGCTGCCTGTCCGCTCCCTCGCTTGACAGGTTTTCATTTTTCCTATCGCTTTGGCAGTCTGCAAGAATCAATTTCTTGCAAATAATGGCGGCCCTGCGTCACAACAGTTTCTAAATTCCGACAACTATGTTCATTTTGTGATTTAAAAAGCATGGTTTGTGTCGACTGAGGTCGATATTGATGAATGAAAAAAACCGACCTTCGAAAGCCTGCTTTCTTAAGGAAACTTCGGCTAGGTGGTGTTCTTTCTTTTCGAATGATTGATCGCCGAAGTCCGACAATGCAGTGCGCAGTTCGTAATATTCTGCGTGACACCCCTGCCGCTATCGATGTGCCATTATGCCCCCATTCTTCGCATTTCGTTCTTTTTACTACAATTTTATCCGGGAAACAGCGCTGCGCAGGACAAGTGGACGCCGCCCAAGTGTCCTGCCCTTCTGCATAATAAACGGGTTTCATTTTATTTTTCCTGCTTTTCACAATAAACCTCTAATTAGGCACGGGTGATTATTGTTGGTAGTTCTCAAAAGCGCTCCTAAAGATGCAGGCGGTAAAAGCGCGCGCATTAGCTTTGGTGGCATGCCCTAATGTTCTCGGCATGCGATCGATGGTGCGTCTTAGCAGGGAGCGAAGTGTTTGTATAAGAAGATTCGTCTTTGGGAAAGGAATCGCCGAACTCTCCACGAAAAAGAAATATTCATAACATAACATTCGAATAATTCTTTCTGCATATATTGTGACCCGCTTTTCTTCTTCTTGTAATTTTGATACCGAATTCATTTATTCGGCGCGAAAGACTTCGAGGGACGGGAAGGTTTTATTAGGTGTAATTTCTTAACTCGGCTTTTAGTTGATGACTGGAGATAAACGTACATTGAGCTTAATTTTTATCTAAGCTGCGCCACAGTGGCACTATAAGGTGTGAGTCGTTGTTTGTTCCCTTGCTTACTCGGCCTGCTACAAGAATGGTACTTTGCAGAACTCGAAGGCAGCTGAACAAGAGTTCAATTCTTGTTACGCAAAGCAGACCTTAAGTGGTCTTAAAGTTTTGTTGTACGATCTCAGTTGCGGTTGTATATTCATGCTTTAATGTATCGTTGCTCCTCACTTCCACTTTCTTCAAGGGCCTCCTGTTCTATCAAATCTGCCCGAGTGTGAATGAATCTTACGATTATTGTCCTTAGTAAGTGACTGTGAAAAAGGAAATAATAAAAAAGTTGGCAGATCCCACGGCCTGTGGGAATCGATGTTATGCGAAGCAGTGTGGGGGAGCCTACCAAATTAACCAAACAACCATGAGAGCATCAAGACGTAGGTGGATCTTTGATGACCTACATGACACGCGTACCATGGCATTCATGTCATGAGTCCACAGGAGTCCCTGTAGCTACAACAAAGCGACCTTAAGGCGAAAGCCTTAGTCATGCTCACGACTATGACTTCGACCATGAAGATTTAGCCTTTTCCTTCTCTTAGTACCACATCCGAACCCATTACATTGGTTTTCAAGTGTCAATCTTTTTTCGTTGAGTCACTCTGATTTTTGCTGGGTTATAGTCATGACTATGACTTCTACCACAATCCTTTAGTGTTTCCTTCACTTTGTAACCACAGCCTAACCATTTGAGTGGTTTTTGAGCGTTAATCTTTTTTCGCTGAGTCATTGTCATTTTTGCTCAGTAATGCTCATGACTATGACTTCTATCATCATTCCTCAGTGATTCCTTCACTCAGTACCCGCGTCAAAACCAATTTCACTGGCTTTTGAGTGTTAATCTATTTTTCGCTGAGTAATTGTCATTTTTGCTGAGTCATGCTCATGAATATGATTTCTATCATCATCATTTAGTGTTTCCTTCACGTTTCACGTCCGAACCCATTTCAGTGGTTTTTGAGTGTTAATCTTTTTCGCTGGTTCATTGTCATGATCTATATGAAACGCATGTCATGACATTTATGTCAAGACATATCACTTATGTTCGTCATGCACTCCTGTCATACTATGCCAAGTTTGGTACCTACCAACTTAACGAAACGACCATGAAAGCACCAAGGCATAGGCGGCTTTTTCATGACCTACATGATACGCATGTCATAACCTTCATGTCACGACATATCAGCTATGTTGACCATATACTCTTGTCAAAGTATGCCAATTTTGGTACATACCAAGTTAACGAAACGACCATGAGAGCACAAAGCCGTAGGTGGCTAGATACAAAGCTAGATAGATAGATAGATAGATAGATAGATAGATAGATAGATAGATAGATAGATAGATAGATAGATAGATAGATAGATAGATAGATAGATAGATAGATAGATAGATAGATAGATAGATAGATAGATAGATAGATAGATAGATAGATAGATAGATAGATACTGTCAAAGTAGCAAATATTCGCCAAGAAATGCTTCGCATTTAAAAAGCTGCAGCAATGTATCCCATTGTATGCATGCACGGTGGCTTGGACAATTCTTCATGAATGCTTAAAAACGGGTCACCTAGTGGCAACCAAATAAGTTGAAGGTTGGCGTACGGTGTGTTTGTTTGCCAGTCATCGTGTCTCGTCTTTGTCGCTGTTTCATTTCCGTATCTATTTCCTAGTTTTTGTCAAATACTGAAAAATAGCGGGAGTTTTTACAACAAGCTGCTGAGCGGTTCTGGTGCTGTTTTTTCTTGTAGAGGCATAATTTGAAATTTAGCATGCCGGGGCATCACCACACATCCCATCGCACTACCATCACTTTTACCCAAACATCAGCCACCGCTTTTCTCCCCATCCCCCTCCCCTATTTTTTTCCAAATTTCTTTCTTCTTGTGACCTAGGTGGACTAGCCTGACCATATAGCACCGGGTGAGATGGATTATGTTCGTTATATAGCAGTGCAAAAACCTGCACACGAAACCCGCACAAATAGCATACAATCCGAGAGACAAAATTGCCTCCGAAACGTGAAGCTAAATTCCGTTCGCTTCCATTTGAATCTTTATATAATAAAGTTATTTTTTCATCGTCTTCGCACCTTTCTGCTCAGCTCAAACGTGGTTGTCACAAAGCACAGAGAGCTGCGTGACAAGAACAGTGAAACGACAGGAGCGCCAGAGCCCGCTCGCTAAGGTTTTGTTTGAGCAAGGCACATTGAAATCGGTCATATAGTTCGCATTCGAACCGTGCCGAGATGCGCCCTAAAAAAAAACAAAAACAAAAAAAAAAAACTTTTGGGTAAGGTCAATTTATGAGGTTGGCTTCTCCTACCGCTACAACTGTTCACAGGAAAGCACGCTTTACAGAAAAGCATGCTTGGCGTTTGGCATAGTCTTATCGCTGTGCGAGGCCTATGGTACTGCTATAGAGATGGGCGCAGGCGCGCCGCGAAGCCACATATGTGCACGTGCTTCCATGATCCTGCGCACTGTGGTGGCAAATGCCAGCATTACATTGTAATAAATTGGTGTAGAAACTTAACTAAGCAATTTGGATGGTTTATCGGCGCATTTTATATGAATATTACAGCATTAGCATCATCATTATCATCATGAACAACAACAACCACAACAGCAACGACAACAACAAAAGCAACAATAATAGTAATATTTATAATAATAATAATAATAATAATAATAATAATAATAATAATAATGTTTATTCACCAAAAAAATACAGAGCAACACAAACAGGCCGGTCTAAGCCTCAATTGGCTTGTAGGACCGTGCCATGAACATAATACAAACGGTAAATAAAAAGATTTTGATGAGACAGAAAGACAAAGAAAAAAATGACCAGAAAAAAATAAGATAACATTTGGTTATTCTACGTGAAACAGAAGTTGAAGCAGTGCAAATTATGCCAAAGTGTTGTGGAAGTTAGTTTCACCATGACTCCTTCAATAGTTATTTCAGCATGCTTTTTGATGTAGCGTTAAAAATTTCATTCGGTAACTTGTTAAACATGTCCGGCACATATGCACAGCGTCTGGCCGCACCATACTTTGTGGATGAACGAGGAACCATATAGCTGACGTGTTTACGAAGTTCCCTTGTGGAGGTATTTTTTTGTTTGAAAGCGGAAGTCCAGAAGTGTTTTATGACAACTGTTTCAACGAGCAAAGAATGAAAATTAGGCAGACCGAGTTCACGGAAGATATTTGCAGCTGTTACTGTTTGGGAATTGTAGGCAACATTTATAAGGATATTTTTTATAATCCTGTCTACCCTGCATCTCCAACGATCCGAACAGAATCCGAAGACCGTAATACCATATCTCAATACACTATAACCCAATGCATGCACAATCAATTTTTTTACAGAGAGAGGCGCAATACTTTTCATATTAAACATCAGCCAAGCGACTGACCTCAGTTTTGAACAAATGAGTGATAAGTGATGTTGCCATGATAAGTTGCTATCGAAAAATATTCCAAGATATTTAACACAATCTACGTATGGAATAGGAGTACACTTACAAGGAACACAGTTAGACTTATGTAAGTAGAGAGGCAAGTTAATCACAGTAGTCTTGAGTGGAGAGCGAAAACATACCAGTTGTGTTTTTTGGGCATTGACAGCCATTCCATTGTTACTGAACCAAAGCATCGCATTGTACACGTCATTTTGCAACATTTCAGTTGACATTTTGTAAGATATATGTTTTGCTAGTAACACAGTGTCGTCAGCATACTGGAACACAGAACATTTGGAAATCGCCAAAGGAAAGTCATTAACGAAGATGTTAAACAACAATGGCGATAAAATTGACGCCTGCGGTACACCCGCATTCAGCGACAACTTAGAACTGAAAACGCCCTTATCATCAGTAGCGACCACTTGAAATCGGTTGCTCAAGTAATTTTTGAGAATGTTGTAAAAGGGTCCACGAAATCCCAAAAAATACAGTTTACTTAACAAGATTTGGTGGTTCAGGGTGTCAAACGCTTTCGCTACGTCTAAGAAGAGAGCACACGCGAAAAGATTCTGATCGAATGCCGAGAACAGGTCGTCTGCAAATTCTTCAAGCAGTGCAACAGTACCGCGCCCAGAAACAAAACCAAACTGGCGATCGGTAAGGATAGAAAATTTGTTAAGAAAAGAAGACATAGTGTGGAAAAGAAATTTTTCTAAGACCTGAGCAATAACCGGTAAGATAGAAATTGGCCGATAGTTTTCAATCTTATCTTTCTTCCCTGACTTATGTAGCGGTAAAACAACTGCCGCTTTTAGGCATGCCGGAATTTCATCACCTTCCAAAAACCCATTCAGAATATGAAGAATAATATCTGCCAGAACATTGAAATTCCTGCGGATGATGTGTAATGATACTCCATCATATCCAGTGGGCTTGTTAGGACGGAAACTGAAAAGAATTTCTTCCAGATCAAACTTCGAAAATTTCGGAAGAAAAGCTGACTCAGATATGGAATGCGTTAACGACCGAGTGTTTGTGGATAAAGAAACAGCGCTTAGGGATGCTTTTACAAAGTGCCTGTTGAAAGCATCAGCCACTGCTGTGGGAGGTTGCTGAAAAGAATCGAAAACAGACCGTTTACTGGAACTTATCCCTCTGAGATGATTTACCAAAGACCAAGTTTTGCTTACATTATTTGAAGATTCCTGAAATTTATGAAAGAAGTAACGGCGTTTGGCGCCACGCAGAAGAGCAACAGCTCTATTTCTTGCCGACTTGTATTCTAATCGCAGTGTTTGGTTTCTCGGATTTCTTTTACAGCGTTTCCACAGGGTATCTCGATACGAAATCGCAGCAAGAATTTCCGTGTTCATCCAGCAGTGACCCTTTCTTATTGGTTTAGCTACTAACCGTGTGCAACGTAATTCAAAATTTTTTAGCTGCGTACAGAATCTTTCATACACGTTGCTTGACGAATCTTCTTTGGTTAAGGATGCCCCATCAAACGAAACGATAAGATTATCAAACTTAGCTTGATTAACTATAGGGACAAGGCATTTGCGCTGCCCGGGTGTATTTCCAACCGACAGCGTTCCAGGCGCATCCGGTAATACAAGACGGCATGCTACAAAGTAGTGGTCAGCCAACCTTTGTAAAATAGTACATGACCTAAATGTACAGTTGGGAGCTCTGACCGCTATGTGATCTAAACAGGACTGCACTAGGCAATTATTAACTAATTCCGCTCTAGTGGGAGCTCCAATTGTACATTCCAGACCATAAGCGGACAACGTAGATAGATAATCACAAACAGATACTTTTTCAGGACATAAAATGTTGAAATAATAATAATAATAATAATAATAATAATAATAATAATAATAATAATAATAATAATAATAATAATAATAATAATAATAATAATAATAATAATAATAATAATAAAGTTTGCCCTGAATCGTTTTCTTTCTTATTAGGGTTGAGATTGTTATTGATACATTTATGGTTTTTCTATACCTTACAGCTTCTTTAATAGGCACTAAAGCCCTCATTACACAGAATTTGGCTCGGACAAATTTATATCCGACCCTGACGCAAGACGACACAGTTTGTGAGGATTTCGTATACCTATTTCCAGAGCAGGGTGGGCTTTGTCGCAGACTTCATGTGCAAAAAAAGGACCTATTTCAACCACAGCCTAGCCCACAGTGACTTTTGGTTTGGTTAGCTCTTTCATACTTACCTCGCGTGTTTTCGTGCTTGACGCTGTCGCACAAGTTGAATCGCCGCCTAGGACATGACCAAGTAGTCCTACATTCACAGTAAATATGCCATCACATGTTTTGTTTGCTGTTTTTTTTTTCGTTTCTTTGTGTAACAAAAGTGCACCAATACTAAGGCCTAGAGCTGTTCTAGTGCACTTTCAGAAATAAATGAATGAAATGAAATGAAATTATCATCCTAAATCAGGTATGCTGTCATGCAATGCAGAGACGACCTTTTTTTTCATTCATTCCTTTTCTACCTCGTTCATGAAAGAAGCAGAACCGACTTACTTCTGATGTTCTCGCTATTCATGGTAACTAAAAGTTTCGTGAAATTTAGTTCACATTCTGTAATTAAGAGCTTCTTCGTATAATATAGCCGTAGTGACTGCTTTCTGTTCATTTATTTTTAATAAACCTCTACTCCAGTTTGTAGCTCCAATAAGCCACGAGGGCAAAATCAATAAACCTTTAAATGAATGAATGAATGAACGAAGGAATGAACGAATGAATCAATCAATAAATGTCGTCTCCGCCTGCAGGACTACTACGACGAGATTCGACAGACGCAGCTTCGTGAACTGGCGCTTCTCAAGAATGACCGCAAGAACGGGGTGGCGGCGGCGGCGTCCCTCGAGTCGTCGACCTCAACGTCGCAGGCATCGCTTCCCGCTGCGCCACCAGGGACTGCGTCTCCGCCGTGCGGAAACGAACTGGTCGTGGTCAACGCCGGCAGCAACGTGAGTGACAGCTCATTGCCCAAGACAAAATCGACAAGGATGCGCATTGGGCAAATGGTGCCAGGCAGAGAGACAGGGTGAATAGTGTGCCCTGGAGAGGTTAGCCTACGTACAACGATAGAGTGCGATGTCACTTGTGTATATTAACCTCTTCAGACGCCTTGAACAATACATTGCACATTGATTTCAACTTTTTTTCGGAATTCACTCGGAAGTTATTACGCACATTCTTTCTGGGTATGAAGTACGGTGCATGTGTAACTGTCAAGAAGGGGTTTACTCATATTCTTGTCATCCGCTTTCGAGAAATTTGACACTAAATTGATCTAGACCTCTGTATCGTTGCAGACGTCAGAAAGCAACCTTAAGGTGTGTTTTGAAATCACCGAGGTTGCGTGAAATACAGCAACGGGATAATGAGCTTCACGTTGTTCCATCTCCATCTAGGCGTTCAGGTAATGAAATGCAGTTTTTACCGTAGCAAACATGATGAAATTTTTGTACGTACCGGGAGACGCAGGTTTTGGCAACTCACCGTGGTATTTAGATTTAAAAATGTTTGTTTCACGTTCGTAAGATAACAGTACACAATAAAAACTACCTTGCAGAGGGATTATGTCCCATAGCTGTATTCCGGTTCCGGAAGGTTAAACAAACCCAGAAGTAAAGAAAGTAAATATTCACATGGACGCGTGGACGCAGACGCAGGAACGCATACATGCATACAAAGACACTCACACAAACGCACGTATGTGCACGGTAGCACCGACAAGCACGACACGTGCAACAAAACTTAACCTTTGTTTCCCGGTTTTTCACCCTCTAAAGAATAGAGCCATATCGAAGCCATGCGTCTTCTTCATATCAAACAACCCTAAAACCAGTGGATGGGTATCTTGTCCGAGGAAAAGGGCAGCGGGAAAGCGCCGTAGGTAGGGGGAGAACAGAGCATGCGCCGGTTGCACCACTGCCTTTGTCACGACTGGCGCCCTTCTCGTAAAACCGGGCCGGGGCGCCGGCGTCGGAGACTGTCAAGGGTTGAGCAGTGGGATAAGAGAGTTGCAGGGCACGTTCGTCGACAACAAGCGCGCTGCGCACTGCGACGAGGGAAGTGATTCTTGTTGGGAAGAAAAGCTGTCAGAAGGAATAACAGTTCTTCACAACGCGATCCACTTCTCTCGTCGCTGTCCGTCGAGCGTCTGTAGTCGAAGTGCGCAGTTTCGTCCTAGGCTACGGTGCATAGAAGGCCACAAGAAAAGGAACATCCTCTGCAGCAAATGAGGGGGGTGAAAGCTTGTCGACGGCCTGCCGGGCTTAACTTAGTTAATCACCTGCGATGGTTCTTGCGTCAGTGTTCTTTTTTAGGGGCGAAGCACCTTAGGGCCGAGCCTTGTCCCTCGTCGTCGTCCGTCGTCCGTAGCTCTCGTGTGCATGGAGACCGCTAGGGGCGCTGCGGTGCACAAGCGCTGTATATACTGTACACGTGTACAGTATATATATATATATATATATATATATATATATATATATATATATATAGCTTTCTCTCATCTTGCTTAACTGTTCTCCTGGTCATCGCTTCTCGCAGGCTTCTGCGCATCAGGAAGCGACTTCCAGCTGCCGCTCTTCGCCGCCAACGCCTCCGACGCACCCTGCGCTGCATCCCGGAGTGCCCGGCCTGGTTCTCACGGCCGACGGTCTCTCGCAGCTTCCGCCGGGGCTGCAGGTCTCTTCCTCGGCGGCGGGCCTCGCTCGAGGTGTCGTTGCGCCTCCGACCACGGCTGCAGCTGTGTCCGCCGCCGCTGCAAAGGCCGCCTACCTGTTGCATGGCTCCCGGGTGCTGCCAGTGCGTCTGTCGCGGAAGGGAGCGCTGCGAGCCGCGGCGCTCACGCTGGGCCGTGCGGCCGCGGTTGGGGCGCTGAGGCACGGCGCGGCCGTAGAGCTCATATCGGCTGACTGCGCTGACGAATTCGTGAGTCGTCAGATTTGAACAATGATCATATCCCGGCTTTGATAGATAGATGTTTTGAAAAGAAAAGTGCAAAGGGTTCTGGTCGCTGACAAAGCGATAGGTTAATTGTCGTTTCGAAAATCATGCGGGGTTTCGTGTTCACGCTGCCTTGTGAACAAGGTATTGTGAACTGAAACGAAGTAAAGCGAAGTTTGTTCGATGTGTAACTTTATAGGTAAACTTTAGAAGGAAGGCAATAGAAGTGCTTGACAAGGACCCGTGCCCTTAGAAAAGTAACAGCATTTGACATTCAGCAGCAGCACCACCACTTCACCAAAGCGTAAGCATAAACTGTATTCAGTGTAAACCTAAGAAGAAAAAAAGTTTATGTACTCGGTTCGATTCACACACAATTTGCATATATAAAAGAACCAATCGGTTTCACCTATTTTCGTTACTTCAAGCTGTTTTGCTGGTCTTATGCGGCTGTTGTCTCTGTACATATCCGTCTTTGTGTCACTAGTTTTATTATGAAACCTGGCGCACCTGGCAAGTTTTGTGGGTGATCATATCAGGGCTGAGCTAAAGGCAACACTTCACATTCAAGTAACGATATTTATTTTACAGTTGGCCTAGCATTTACTGTAGCAGAGCAAGTCATTAAGCTGTAAATGGACTGCATTCGGCTCGGCTTTCTTTCGGAAGTGAAAAGCAGGTGCACTGCAGTTTTGTGTGGGGGAGCCTAGGTTGCCACCTAGGTATCATCTGGAACACATTAGGAAGACAGAGATTGAAAGCGCTATCTAACAGCACTTACACTTATAATATACACGTATACGTAACGTGTACAAGACACTTCGAACAAGAAACTCCTATCATGTTTCGAAACGTCAATTACCTTTTGATTTGTTCAGTAACCAGAAGCCTTCATATTTTTTCTAATATGCTACATGAGCAGACGAGTTATTGCAGAACTCTTGACTAGGAAGGTTTTATCATCAGGTTCGGTGGCTTAGAAAATGGAAAGACGGGAGGCTGATTGTTAATGTGCAGTGCGAAACACGTAGGTGCTCGTAGAAGGTAATGGCAAGCAATAGCTTATTGCTGTTACAATTTAAAAGTAAAATGTCGCAGTTTCGCCCGAAAGGCGAAGCATCAATTGCGATAGCAAATTCGTAGAGAGCTATACGGAGTAGGGAGAGTAGTTTTATCGGCTGCATAAACTTGGACACGTTCGCTTACTAACTGAATTAACAAGCGTGGTGTCAGAGCGCACAAGCAAACATGAATAGATCGCACTCGATGACCGCAGACAACCACTGTCAAAATGCTGGCGTGAGCAAGCGCGACGCCTTAGCGAGCGAAGGTTCGTGCTGTCTATCACTTCAACGGAAACTGAGCGGCGAAAGCACAGCGCATACAAAGATCAGAGCCGTGTGGAGATCGCTTTCAAGATACGATGCGCGCGACAGCCCGCACCTGCGCAAATGTACGCAGTTTCCTGAGTAGAAACCTCTCTCCCGCCCTGCCTTCTTGCTTTCCGCCTTTCGCGTCGGGGATTGAGTCGCCAGTTCCCCTTGCGCCCGGTTGGAAGATACGCATTTGGTTGCGCACCACAGCGTCGCCCCCCTCCCTTCCACCTGTACCCCCACGACCTTCCGCGCGACGGAAGAAGTCGCGTTTGCTCTCCGCCTTGCGTTCGCTCTTCGTGAAAGCGCGCGTCCCCCGCGCGCTTTGACTCGCACATATGGCGCGCGGCGACGATTTTACCTCCCTTGGACTTTATAGCGAACGTCACGGTGACGGCGACGCAAACGGCAAAAAACCGCTTGAAGTATCCATATTTACTTTTTGTTTATACAATACTGCAGACCCTGCACATGTCCAAGCAGGGTGTGTGCATAAGCATTTGAATAAAAACAAGAAAAAGAAAAAGAGCACATGTCAATCAGTAGTAGGTACAATTGGGGACGGCATCAAGTTCCAGTCATTATTAGTTCGTGGAAAAAAGAAATATTTGAACACCTCAGTTCGTGCGAAATATGGATTTAAAGTGTGGGGTTGGTGGTGCCTGGTGTGTCTAGTTGTTAAAGGTTTATTATTTTTGATGGCTCAATAATTAATTTATTGCTAATAAGTGCCGCAAGAAAGTCAAGGCGCAATTTTTTCTTCGTAACACTAGTAACTGTATATCATTTGTTAGCATAAGATCCGTGGGAGAATCGAACTGCGAAAATTTGGAAAAAATAAATCGAACTGCTTTTCTCTGTATTCTTTCGAGTTTGTTAATGTTTACTTCAGTATAGGGATCCCAGACGACACATGCATACTCAAGTATGGGCCGAATAAAGGATATGTAGCACGAAAGTTTTACACTAGCCGGGGCGTTTCTTAATTTGTGTCGGAGTAGACATAGTTTACGAAAGGCTGATGCACATACGTTGTCAATATGAATGTTCCATGACAAATTGTTAGTAATGGTGACTCCCAAGTATTTGTAGTTAGTAACCTCTTGTAGGACTGACGAACCTAGTTTATAAGTGTGCTTTAGTGGGTTCTTTCTGCGTGTAATTCGTAAGACGACACTTTTTTCCGTATTCAGGAGCATTCCCCACATGTTGCACCAATCTGAAATGTTCTTTAAGTTGTTGTTAGGTTGAAGTTGATCGTTATGGGAAGTTATATCTCTGAACAAAACACAATCGTCAGCAAATAGTCTGATGTTAATGCTGGAGTCAACTGCATTTACAAGATCATTAATGTACAAAAGGAAAAGTAACGGTCCGAGTACACTACCTTGCGGTACTCCCGATAACTGCTATCGCAATAAAAAATGAAACATATACCGTAATAAGAAACTGAATGGTAAATTTTCCTTTGGTGACGTCTGAGCAGTGCAATACATTGCCTCATCGGAATATCTCTCGTAGTTTCATGACTTCTATGTTTAATAGAAAGTTAAGCTTTTGAAAACCGGGATGCGACGTAAAGTCAGCTGGTCAAGCTGAAGCATCGCTACAGATAAAAGGAACCACGCTGACTACCACAAATAAAACCATAACTAAAGCAATGATAGCGCTGCCACGAGAAGCCATAGCCTCGTCATGCTGTCACTGCCACTGTCACTGTTCATAATATGTCACCTTTATCTTGAGAACTAGGCTCCATTAGCGATAGCCGAAACGACATTTTAGTTATTGCTTCATTTTGCCGTGTTCGTATCGTTGTTTTTATCATCCAGAAAAGCCACGATTTTCTACAGACTGAACCCACATTTAGTATTCATAACCTTTTCTAGCGACCTCGATCAAAATAACGCAAGACTTTCAGCGCGCTCACTTTATATTGGTCGTGCCTTCATACCGAGAACTACTGCATGTATCATAATAGTTGATATCCTTGTCGGCTGTCTTCTTTTTCTCATCTTTGCAGCTTTACGGAGACGAGTATCCAGACAGCAACTTTGACGGCAGTGTTTATGAACAGGCGTTCACTACAATTGAGTAAGTTTATCAATTTGCACGCAGCGCACAGGTTTTGCCGCATGTTCCAAAATGCTCTGTAGTGAACCCCCTCCCCCCCACCCACACACAAGTACACACGCGCACACACACGCATGCACGCATGCACACAACCCACAGTGGGTCCACGCTGAAAAATACGCGTTTCTGTCTGATCTTTTCTTGACACGAACGAAATGCGGCGCGTTTGAAGCAGCCGCTGTTCAAAAGGCCCAGGCTTCGAATGTGCCGTGTTTACTTTGTGCCATATTTTAACCGGGTCTCGAGAGCTCGTTTCCTCATATAGACAGAATGTCTGTTCTATTGTTTGCATTCCTGTTCCCTGCATGGAAGGAAACCGTTGTAGCAGAAAAATAAATCCATAAAAACAATAAATATATGTTCCACGCCTTTGCATGCAGCTTTTTTAATGGCATCCGGACCAGTGGTGTTGCATGCACACGCGTATGTGTTGAATCGCAAGCAACATATCTAGAATAATCTTCCTAATGGTCACTGTAACCTTGCCCACTCCTGCTTTTCGTAGGGAGCAAGGGTTCCCACGCCCGAATGCAGAAGAGATGCAGAATAACGGCTATGCCACGGACGCAGACTTTGCAGGTAAATATTTAGTGTGTGTGTGTGTGTGTGTTTGTGTGTGTGTGTATGTATGTATGTATGTATGTATGTATGTATGTATGTATGTGTCTGTGTATCTGCTGTGGCATATGGCGCGATTATGCTCCTTGACCTGGGTTACTCTAATAGAACGGACATAATTTGCAAAAAAAAACGTAATGTGTAGTTGATTAATGACCAAAGTTTTGCTAATTACCTTTTAAATATTTACTTTAGGACAAGCTTCCATTTTGCGAATTTTAACCAGACCCATTTAAAGGCTTATTAACTTTGAACAGTTTCTGGGGAAGACACCGATTTTGACGCATTCGTTACCAAAATATGTGACGAAATGCACTAGTGATTCACTTACTTCACTCTTTAAACTCACCCTACTCCTTGACCCCGCGTGGGGTAGCAAACGGAACGCACTTCTGATTAACCGTTTAATCTTTGCTCTGCTTGTTTTATCTTTTCCTCTTGCGCATCAATAAATAATTAGGTGTTTTCTTTAGAAAAGCATAAGTGATGTACCACTGCTTTTTACAGCGTATTTAACGGCGTTCGTCTTAATACTAGAGGTATTTAAAAATAGGTTCCAAGTGAATGTGCCTTAAGACCTGAGTGACTGCAATTGGTAAATTGCAATATGTGCCTAAAGTATTTAGTTAAATTGTTTATGATAGAAATTGTGTTAATTAGTCAATTATGCATTTTGATTTCTTGTGAAAAGGGTGACTCTAAAGAGGAAAATAACTGGATCACTAGTGAATTTCGTCACACATTTTGGGAACAAGTACGTCAAAATTGGTGTCATCCCAGAATGTCCGCCTCTCCGAGCAATGTAGCTTAAGGAGGAGATATGTGCTATATGACACAGGTGACTTAACAATTCTGTCAAGTCTAAAAAAGAAGAAACCTGGTGTTGACATGAAAATAGAAACTAACCTTGAGATCGTCAGAATTTCTAGAAGAGCCACGCGTTGCTAACTTTACTAAATTTCTTTTGGTAAGCTTTGCCGAAGTGATCCTGAACAGCGTACCTGAGGCGGAAATTCGCTCGTATCAGTATGTTTCTTTTTTCGTAGTGCAGTTATATCTTGTGGACTAGCAGTTTCAAGACAAACTGTGTAAGCACTTATGGAACACTTCTCTTTCACTCCCAAATCAAGAGCGCTCCAAAGGAACAAGGAAGCCTTTCACTGAACAACACGCCTTCTGTTTCATGCAGTTTTTATCAACTGGCATAACTATCTGGTGGAGTCAGAATTCTTTAGAGATATGGTGGCACTACAGTGAATTCCACAGCAAAAATATATGTCAGATAACAAAGAAATACGTTTTTCGCAACCAGCTACCATATAGCTGTCGCCGCTAAATATTATTTAACCACTTACGTCTCTGGTTACAGTTCAACAGTGATATGACTGTACTCAGTCGGAAGGTGGCTTCAATAGCAAGAAGTTATGCAGTGTGCTATAAATAAATAAATAATAATAAGATCTATGTCTTATAGGAAAACATAAATTGTAGGCCACCAACGATCATTGAGCTCAGGCAGCGAATAATAATAATATACATTTGTTCATGAAGGTAGGCCTGAGCATAGCTTACTGCGGCTGGCTTTGCCCTTTCCATTTCTTTTTTTTTCGACTTCTATAACGCATCTGCCACTCCAACGCCTCTTTGCTTTGTTCCACAGAATGGGCGGAGCCCCCACTGCGGACCCACTGCCATCTGCCGGCACGCCTGAAGCCTTCGCAGACAATGACAAGGAGACTGTACCGGCCGTACGGTCCACTGCCGTCGCGGTTCTGAGTGGCCGTGTTTCAGAACTCCACAGCTGCGCGACGATGACGCTGTAGATCTCTGCGCGACGCCCTCGTGGTGCAGCCAAGGCCAAAGCTAACACACTGTACATATTCAGAGTTTGTTTCTTCATTGTCCCTGAGAGGTCTACCGCATAGAGTTTAATACTCCGCAAGAATGTGGTGCAATGTGGTGCATACTGTAGTCCTTCAGAGCGCGCGCATTGTTAGCCGCATTTGACTGCTTTTACTCGCGGAACAAAGTCTTTTGGATGAACCCTGTTTTGAACTCTTGACAACAGTGTTACTGGCAGTGTGTCACACGTTCGCAAGCGTGTGCTGCGAGTCCTTTCGACCAAACACTTCGCTACTGTAAATACTGCAGTGACGCGCAAGCGAATCGTGTCGGCAACAGAAGAATGTCCAGCTTTCAGTCTGCTGTATTGCGTGCAGGTGTGTGTAAGCCGTTCATCTGTTAAGACTGGGGTTTATGTCAACTCAAAGTGGCCGTCAAGGCATACCGAAGAACCAGCACATTTTTTTTCTTTTTTTAAGCACTGCAAGCAGTTTGAATGCTTTGCCACTAAACCAAAGTGGTATGCCACCTTTAGAGGAAGCTTATAACTAGTAGACATCAGTAATTCATGCTGTACACCTACTGCCGAGCAACTATATGTTCGAATGTAGTTACGAAATATCTTCAGGCATGGTGCTTGCTTCCCATAAAGTACTCTGCAGCCAGAAAAAAAGTGTTTTTTACACTTGTAGGACCGCCCCTTTAATCACATCTCCCTTTAAACTCCCTTTTTGTACACGAATGTAGTATTACACAAATGTGAGAGTTGTGTCCCTTGTGTCCACGTCTACCTACATTCTGATTTAATTGATCGTGCAGAACGGCTTAACATTTCTCCAGCATCGATGTGTTGTCACTGCTTCGGCTGCTAGATTCACAGCTGCTATTCCTAGTGTGATAGTCTGTATTTTTGGTCTGTACAAATGAGACATACAATACCAAAGTTGACAGGGGTCCGTCCCTTCTCATCTTATTTTCCCTCATACCAATTGTAATGTGTGTCTTTCATTGTAAGATGTATGCGATGTGAAGTCAAATCATGGTATTTTTAGTTTCCCACAACTACAATTGTTGCATGGTGCCACATTCAAACCATGGGAGTATTTCAGCATGCACAATGCTATGTTACTGTTGCTAAAGGGTGCACTGGATTCCTTACATTGAAAGATAGCTTCGTGGTGAAAACGCTCTACTTTAGCAATTGTAGCTGAGCTGTGGGAGTGTGATTGCGGATAAGTATTGCTCTTAGTGTAAATTATTTTTCAGAACTGCTACTAGTGTGGAACTTATGGTCATACTATATGGTCATTGACCCTATTACATTTCACCTCAAGTATCACGTAAAGCGAATAAAAAATGAAATAGCCAAAGTAGTCTAAAAATGCCTATTTATTCACTGCATTCTCCAATTTTAATATACGTTCCCAATGTTCTTACTTTCTCGAATCAAGGGCTGGTAACCATGAGCAAAGCATTTCGGCAAAGCTGCTTGTTTATGAAATAGCTGAGGCTGAGCTACAAATGCCTTTAGGTGGTATACTTCCACTACACGCAGTAATGCAACATGTGTTTGCATATATAGCATAGTCAGGTGCATGACGAATTATTACTGTCAGTGTGTACAACACTACTTAATACTTACCTGCAAGACAAACCAAGCACTACAGGAAAAATACGAACGTTGCAATTTCAGGCACTGAAATTCTAAATAAATGAAAACGTTGGGGTCTCTGGCCAAGGCAAAATTCATAGCGAGATTTTGTAGCCTTTACAGATTGATGTATACAATGAGAAGAATGTGAACCTGTCAGCTTTCTTGAAAAACAAAGGTACGCCATAGTACATTTGCACGCTGTGCTCACATTTTCTGATTTTTCCTATTAATTATATTGCAGATTTTGATAATTCAAGCAATTAATCAGATGCCTGCTAGCCGAACTTGTATCTTTGATTTTATTGTGTCTCCATGTTCAATAGGGTCACCGTCTTTAATTAATTGGCTGGAAACAGCCTTAAACAATTTTTTCCTCTGAGGAGTCATAGTTGTGGCCCTGGATCATTCGCTGAATCTTTGAAGTTGAATGTTTTTTTTTCGTGTTTTCTTTACAGTTGTCAATTTGTGTTAGGTTGGTGTGGGAGTTTTAGGTACGAAGAACACAGTGTCTCGGGAAAAGCTGACGGAGCTCTTCGTTGACCCTTTGTTTTTCAATAGCACTCACACCGTGCACTCGTAAGCAACATGAGCATTGTTGCTGCTCATGCTGATAATCTCAGTCGTGGACACCGAGCTGGTATCAAGGCATGCAGTTCGATGCTTCTTGTGCAGTACTTGCTTATCCCAGCGACTGCTCATCCAGCTTGGAACATATAGCCATGTACACCATCAAAATTCAAATTCAAGAAGTAACAGTGCAAGTGTCAGTGCAATAAGTCCTCTAAGGACTTTCTTGTGTATTCTTTTATATATTTTGCTTTGGCCATTGACCGCCACCTACTTTAGCAGATGTGCTTGTTTCAAACAGTATGTGTGTATTATATGAACCCGTTTACCTGGGAAACATATCAATGCTTGACTTTTTTGGACTCAATGTAATGTGGGTGTAAGAACAGTACAAGGCGCATTATCCGATAAAATGTTAAATTTGTTCTATTACTCTGTAGATTGCCTAGTTTGAGAAATGCATTTAGAAGCTCAATAGGCCAACTGAGCTGAAACAAATCTTTTTGGCCGAACCTGTGAGCCTAAAACAATTGACGCCGAGCGTGCTACCGTGTGAAGTGTGAAAAGTGTGACCACTGGCTGTTTGAGTAGTTTATTTCTTGCTGTGGTCCTCACATATGCTAGTCCCTCTGAGTGTTAAAGCAGGAGCTTTGTGTGTGTTTAATTTGTCGCAGGTCAGCACCGGCAGCGTATTATTTCGGATTGCCAAAGCATTGGCGTCATGCTCTTTGAACACTTATATAGGCTGTAGGTCGTAGCGGTCAGTGAGGCTTTTTGTATTTGTCTAGTGTCCGCTGATGAAGTTTCCTCAGTACGTTGCATTTATTATGCATTTATTATTGCATTAGTGTTAGGAAGTGTGAAAGTGTAGAAAAGTGTATGATGGTGGTCTGCTTCGGAACACCATCATTTGCACTTCGCTACTCGAAGAGGCAGGAAGTGTATAAAGTGAGCTCATGAACAACACTTTGCAATGTGGTGAACATGTTTAAATCGTAGATCCAGGACCTCAAAGATATAACGCTGACGCATTTCTCTCGCATTTACTGCTAACTTGCCAGTGGAGTTATTTTGCTTAGATATTGTTTAGTATTGCGTTAGGTATGTGGCAATTGAATGATATTATTACTTTGGAACATGTTTTGAAATGCATCTTAGATTGTAATTTATATATTGAAATTATGAACAGTGTTGCGATTGTGCAGTTACCTAAATAAATACCATTGGATAGTGCGTGATGACCCCATTCCCAGGATAACAGGAATGGAAAGTGTAAATTGTTTGCGCTTTGTAATGTTGAAGTTCTTGGTATTCTTGGTTGATGTTTTTTGTAGTTAGCCTAAACCTGCTTAGGATTCTCTAAACTTTGTGTTACAAGTAGGTGCTTTTCTCTTTGCCTGCTACACTTTCACAGGGCGCCATGTTGGCCACATAATGTTGTCTTAGCAGCAGCGCCCTTTGCTTAACACCACTGTGTTATCGAGAGGACACTGGAGTTAAACTCTCGCGAATCCTCTGTAGGGAGCTGTACTTCATTCAATACCTCGAGAAGGGACACTTCGAAAGCCACAATGTAGCACAGGTAATCCATCTATGGAAACATTTCACTTTGAATAAGAAGCTTGGCTATATGTAGATGTTGCTCTGTATGGTGCTGTTGCCTTTACAATCAAATGGCCGTGTTTTGAAGTCTTTGGTATTTTCGACGATGTTAACTCAAAAGGCGAGGAAGTGGACACAGTGACTACGGTTCTTTTTTAGATATCACCTACCGTTTTTTTCCCCTGGATGCAGTGGACATTAAAAAAGAACTTGCATCTCTATGTAGACATTTTGCCCTTTTCCCCCATTTTCATAACTATATGGATTTTATCCCCAACCGTCATTTCACGTATTGCTTCCCTCTTCTCGCCGTGATGTTCGGCAAACTGGTTCGCACTCAAAGGCGTGACTAGAGTGCTGAATTGCTACACAAATGCAATCCGTGCAAAACAAGGGGACATGATGCTTGAGCCATTGTATTCTCATCACATTGGGCATTATTGTGTGTTCTATTTTACACATATCAAAGGTATTCTTAAGCACGCTGACTTTTTGAGCTTCGCTATGTAAGAAAAGCTCTGATGAGAAGGTAATGAAAAATTTTGCAGAGAAATAAACTACTGCAGGGTTTTTTTCATCTTCTTGCTCGAATTTAGCGTTAGCCTCGCCTACTTTGTTCAGCATGTAAACAATATGATAAATTGGGCATGTGATGTAAATCCCAAATCGTGAAACATATGACCTGATTGTTGCGACACTGCTTCACAATGTGAATAAGTTTCTTCTTTTACTGTGCCTCGAAAACTTTTAATTATTTCATTGAGGTCGTTTGTTCTTGCAACAACGGAAATAATCAGGGCTTGAACGTGCAGACATTTTCATTCATAAGTACTTTTTGCCATTTGCCAGCTGGCCTCGCTACTAGAAAGTCCATCACCATAAATGTTAGGCAGCCGCTATTACGAACACTTGTAGCTTAAGAATATTTTTGTGTATACGAGCTTAGATCAGCAGGCAAAAACTTATCAATACATTTTTCTCTGGTAGTCTAAGCTACACTTTGCATTATGAAACAGCCATGCACAAGCAATATTTCTCTCGTAATGTGCACCAAGGACTACAGGCAGCGCAGCATTGCAGAAGGATTTGTCTGGGGGACCTTATCAATTCTAGTGACAGAGGCGTTTCAAAACCCAGCATTCTTTGCTTTCGTAGCAAAACGACTATGCTTCATCTGAGTTGTGAATATATGCGCGTGCTGCGTAGCCTTTCACTCCTAAGGCCAGAATGCATTCGTAAGTTTCATGGCCTGCATGTTGCTTGGAGCTATGAAACTAGCTGTGCTCTCTTTTGTCTCACGTTTCAACGCAAACTGTATGCAAATGCCAGTTGCTCTGGCCAATCGACGCAAACAGTTGGTTTCTCTGCCATCTTGCTTTAGAGGAGCGTATTCAAGTGAAACCTTTCTAAGGTGTTCTACTTCGTTGTATGGTCTATGTTTTCAGCTTTAAACAATTCGTATTGATGAAAAGACTAACTTCTGAAAATTGAATAGAAATTAGCCTGTATATTGGGGACAAAGGAAATGCAGAGCATTATTGTGACCCATCAGTGGGATTAACAGGCAATGCCGTATTTCTGTGATTAAAAGGTCGCTGGTTTGATGGCCCGCATACGAGGCCGCATTTCAATGCCAGCGAAATGCAGACTCCTGTACTTAAATTTAAGTGCGTCCTACTTAACTGAAAGGTGATGAAACTTGATTCGGACTCCTGAATCTTGGCGTCTGCTGTAGCCCATGTGCCTGGGGAACGTAAACCCATGCAATCAATAAATCACTGAACTTTTCCATGAGCCGCGTTTATTTTGTTTCAATGATGCTGGTTATTGAGGGCCCAACGAAAGCTGACGTCATGTGCGCGTACCGCGGATGTGTTTGTGCGCTTTATTTATACCCTGTACATATTAGAGAGTTTTAGATTAGGGGACGCAAGCGGCGTGCAAGCGCAATGGCTAGGCTCAATGGTATCGCGCATGCCCAGACAACCTACGTAGGCGTCTGCGCATGCGCAGTACTGTAGTCCCTAGCTCTTGCCTACGTAAACCGCCCGCGTCTTCTAATGTAAAGCTCCCCATTGCCCCGCGTTCCTGTGTAGCACGAGTCGTCCACGTAGTGCGCACCACCTGTGCTGTGATGAACGGTAGCTTGTTTGTTGTTGTTTCGTGAATGAGGTGCCCTGTACGCTTATGACTGCCTGCGTGTTTGCCCAGAAGGCGAGTCTCACTTTATGCTTTGTCCTCATTTTAGTGAACACACGTGTTGCAACTTGTTTCGAAATAAACGACATTGTTGGCCACTCAGTATACACGACTCGTGAAAATGCGTGAATGTCTGTTTTTCACATAGTAATGAACCTGGAGTTATAAGTTACAAGTGTGTTGCGTCGCCATTACTGATTGAAGCTCTTTCTCCTGTATTTTGGTAGCGTTGCATTAAGGAACAGCGTCGACATGTGCCTCCATAACGAGTGCCTCATTTCTAGCACTCAAGGCTCTCTAATATCGCGATGTCTTGCCACTCGAACTTCTTGGTTCAAATTTAGTCTTTGAGGTGAGAAAGAACGAAAAAAAAAACACATTGACGGGGATTGTCAATGCAAGTAAATAGCTGAACGCGAACGCCAACATTTGGACTCAGTCATGTCTTCGGTCTTCCAGCTTTTCTTTGGTGAGGAAACGCTTGGGTGGAACTTTTTACAACGCCACGTTTAAAGTAAATTTTAATACAATGCACGACTTTTTTTTTCATAGGCGAGAAAAGGCTGGTGAAGCAAACGGCAAGGTGAACGGCGAATCTTTTAGAAAGCTATTGGCTTCAATAAAGAAATGATGCGCTTGACAGCTTGAAGTAGTTGCAATGAGGAAATTTCAGTAGTGTTTGGTGTTTCATTGCGTAGTTCTAATGTATAGAACAGAGCCGTTAAGCAGAACATTTGCAGCGGTAGCTAATAGGTGGCTATTGACCCTTTTCGCGGCAATCCCATGGGCGCTGCCATGTTTGGTCACGTGGTGACGCGTCCATTGCTTGCCTCAACTTCCTCCGTTGCCGCCTTGTTTACAATGGAAGTGTATGACGCCGGCGCGGCTTAGAAAACCTCTGTTTTCGGAACTATCGTAGACGGTGACTAAGTGGACCACACGAAGCTTTCATCACAGCTTCAGAGAACAATCAGCTTCGGAGCTGATTAAGCGATGTCCAAACGGCGCAAGCTGCGTATATGGTGCTTGTTCTAAATGTGGGGCTAAATATGTATTCTAAGCTATCCCAGCTTTCCTATTATAAATTCAGTCAGGGTTAATGTGTTTTGCTCTTTGTTCTTTATTCGGCAAATATTTTGAAGCAGTGGCTTGTCAGTTTCTGACTCAGTGAAGTTCCTCGGTGCGGCTACTATCTGATTATTTTCTGCCTAATCGCTCGCGGGTGGGGTAAGTTCCGATAGATTTGTTCTTGCTGCGCACAATGCTTGAAACGTAGCTGTTTTGTACATTGTAATACCTTGTAGCAAATATATATTACAGCTAGTAACTCGCTTACTCTTGTGGACCGTCACGAAACATTCAGCTTCGACCATTCGTGCGCCATAGGTGCAGTCCGTCATTTATTGTGCGTATACAGTGCGCATATATTCAAGTGTGCACCCATTCACTTATTCTTGACACGTTGGCGAAAAAGTGGGTGTAAGTTTCCGCACTGGTTCGGCGAAACCTACTATATATATGACAGAAGGTGGCGCTGCTCCCGTTATCATTGTTTAACGAGCGGTACTCACTCTTGCCGACGTTCTGGAGATGAAGCCCTTTCTATGAAGGTTAGCGATACAAGGCTGGGGGATGAGCAAATTTCTGTATCCTTGAGGAAAGCCGTACATCACGAGGTGCCGGTAACACGTTCGGACAGTTGCAGCAGCGGTCCGCGAACTTGGCCACACAGATTCATTCTATTCCTTAACATTCCGGTCACTATTTTTGCAGCCAACTACTGGACACGTTTTCAATCCACGTGATTCAATCTAGCATGATTGAAGCACAGTGTGTTAGCGAAAACTCATTTGCATTTCAGACAGCTGATTGCACAGAAGCAAGGTAGAAGCGGTAATGGTTTCGTATTCGTGCGCGGTCGCTGAGGAGAGGTATGGCGCGCCGCCGTGAGCGCCATCTCGTTTCTCTGAAACAAACTGCTCCGCGAAAAGGGACAATACAAGCCGGTTCGATATATGAGGGAGTGGTGGCATGAAAAGCCCTCTTTTCGCACCACCGGTGCCCTTTTCCGCCCCAGCCAGAGCCGAAGAGGACCGCCCGAGAGGAAGATGCCTGTTCCGAGCACGGCGATTGGTCATTCTCCTCCCCTGAAATTGCGCCCCATTCTCAATCTATCCGCTCAGAAATGTCATCGGCCACGAAGAAACCCGGCATCGCAGCCATTCGCGTAACTAGGGAAAGTTTTGAAGTGCGAGTAATAGGCAATAAAGTATTGGTCATGCCGCTGAGCAAATGTCATGCGTTTGGCGACCATCTCCAAAGATGCGGCACCGATTTCTAATTTAAATCGGATGTCACTTGTGAACAGTTTACTTTTATTGCGGTCGCAATTATAAAGACACTCATGGCGCATTTCTGCCGTCGTCGTCGCCATCGACGTGCTGTTCCGTTCAAAGTCCAAGGGTGACAACACCATCGCCGCGCGCCGTATGTTGTATGTGTGAGTGAAAGAGAGCGAACGTGAGCAGACTACGGCGGCTCAGTCTCGCGCGCGCGACGGAGGGAAGTGGGGAGAAAGCGCACCGTCTCCAGTCGCACGCAAGGCACTGGGGGGAAACGAGGGAGGAGGGGAGGGGAGGGGGGGGGGGTCCTACTACGGCGGTTGCTGCGTACGGCGCGGCCGCGTGCGGCCGCGCAGGCTTTATCTGGGGGAAAGATAGGGGGACAACGTACACCGAGTCCTAATAGCTTCCTGTGCGCTCCGTTTTCGCCGCTTGGTTCGCGTTGAAGCGAGAGGCAGCGTAACGGTCAATTCGCTCGCTGCTCTTGCTATGCTTCCTCACTCCAGCGTTCTGAGAGCGAGTTTGCGCGGTCATCCAGTGAGATGAGTTCATGTTTGCTTGTGCGTGCGTGACACCATGCTTGTCAATTTAGTCAGTCAGCGGATGATTACAAGTTTACACGGCTTATAAAAATGGTACTGTTACTTCGTATAGCTGTCTACTAATTTACTATCGCAATCGATGCGTCGTTTTTTCGGCGAGACTGCGACTTTTTCATACTGCGCGGGCTTTCAGTAAACGCCAAAAAAAATTACCAGCCAACATGTACGTTGCCACAAAAAAATTGGATCAGTAATTTCCGAATCCCCTGTACAACGTAACCAGCGCGTCCTCTGTTTTTTCGATGTCAGCCATATGTGGCCGATCCAACGGTTCACCACCCTCTCCGATCGCCCTTTGCTACTCTCCCCCGTCGGCTAGCGCTCGCGCCTGCTTTACAGTCGTGGGGGAGAGTATCCTCTTGGTGGCGCCTCACGACGGAAGTCAGAGGAAGTAATCCTGACAGACGCGTGAAGCGTCTACCGCATCTCCTCCGGAACGGCAGCGGCGCGCGCTCAGACGCACGCGTGACGCAAACAGTCGTACCCTCTGGGCAGCGTCACATCCTGGCAACTCACTGAACTAAGGCGGACCAACGGCTCCCATTGATGAGCGAGCGTTTGCACTGGCATTGAAAAAATACAAGAGGCGCTGACGTAATGAAACGCACTTAACTATAAAGTTAATGTGAATTTTCATAATTGATCTTAGTTAATGAACTAATTAAGCGGAATATAAAAATATACTCTAAGGAGCGCCACGTGACGGCAAACCATATGTGATTGGTTTCATTCAGCTGCGGGTAACCACTCTTTTATTCCCTCGGTTCAAGTTACATGAAACACCCTGTACACTGCGCCATGAGAAACGCGCATGCATGGGGGGAAAAATGTCCAATGAAATTCAGCCGTAGAATCCCTTTAGCACCTTCGACTTTAACTGCATAAGTAAATATTTGCAGTATATAATTGTAATGATCATAACATTTATGCAGTTTCAAAACACATTCACAACCGAGTTCTCAGATGGCCACATTTCTGCTTCTCATTGCCCACAGTGCACAGATTTGTAGGGCAGAGACGTACCAACAATAAAATATTTCATAACACAAGCGCGCTATCAAGAATTTGAAGGTGTGTTTCTACACGTGTTGACATCCTAAAAATTTATATTAAAGCGCCCTGCTCGACTCGTGGCGCAGTGGTGTGAATAATAACGTTTACTATAGTCGGTGATACGTGAATAATTCGGAACCTTCTCCTTGAAAGTTGAGTTTTGCCTGCTTTCGACGCATCCGTGCTTCCAGAAAATAGTTACCCCACAGTTCACAAGCCTGGAGATTGGAGATTCCAGCGGTAAGCAAGAAAGGAGAGGCCGTATTCCAAGACTTCACGCATAAATGCAAAAGCACAAGCGGCGATAACACGAAGGAATGCATGAAATTTGAAGAACTGCGGATAGGGTTACAATGGACGACCTGATTCTCTTCGCTGTCCTGTCGTTTAGTCACATCGTTTATTAAGGAAGCTGATCGCGTCGAGCGGTACCTGTGGTGATCATTGAGCGTCCTTAGGAAAATAACTTTTATTAAAAACGAAAAATTAAGGCTCGTTGGTCTGGTGTAAAACCTCTGAAAGAAGATTTCGTGATAGTTGACCCTGTTGCCATCTCCTGTTTGCCCAAACCCACTACCCCTTAGAGGCCGAAGAGCGATACACATTTCATAGAAATTTATAATAAATAAATTACTTAGTAAACGAAATATTGAAATAATCATTGTCTTTTCAATAATTTCAAGATATCTCTGACTAATATGTTGATCATTCACGTTGAGTGTGTTTCATTTGCTCTGCAGAATGCATTTTTTGTTCTGCTTTTGATCCCGTACCTCTTACCACGTAAATATGCAGTCACTCAACTCCTCTCCTTTCTGATTTTTCTCTCGTTTCGGTGATTTCACGCTTTTGCCAGATACGGTGCTTATGAAGTTTACGGTTTGTTCCCGCTATGTCTCATTTATCTGATCACTGTATCTTACCAATTGCGCCTTCTGAATTCAATTTCTTTTCATAAAACCTCCAAGGCGACTCAGTGGCTGTCGCATTCTGCTGCAAATAAATCTCACCATGCCTGCTGCGCACGCGCATTTTGCGAAAGCTTTCATGTCTTTCTTGTAGTTCTCGGGAGGAATGAAAACATGACATGACGCCTGTGCCCGATAGTTAACCGAATTTGCCTTTCCGCTAAACAGTCTTCAATAAACGCATTGCTGGAACCCACATAAATATTAAAATTTTTAATCTGAACAGGCTGTGGCCGTCAAAAAAGCTTATCTTGTCTGTGTGAACACCATGCACTTCTAAGTTTGTATTTGTTTACATGCACCAGTCCATGCCAACACCAATACTTTATTTGCATTTATTTGCGTTTTTCCCAGGCACAAAGGGGCACAAAAAGGTAATACTGCCCATGCCACAGGGACTTGCGGTCCCTACCTGAGTCTCAGGGTTACACATAGAAAAGAAGAGAAATCGACCAGGAAAGACGGGGTGCATTCATCAATCTCGGAAGTTGTAATAGTAACGAATTCTTTGTCATTATGTTCAGCTCTCACTGCAAATAGTGGCTCGCAAGCTTCACGTG
This sequence comes from Dermacentor silvarum, assembly GCF_013339745.2. Classification (NCBI taxonomy): domain Eukaryota; kingdom Metazoa; phylum Arthropoda; class Arachnida; order Ixodida; family Ixodidae; genus Dermacentor; species Dermacentor silvarum. Next base: position 89,257,625 of record NC_051163.1, read on the forward strand.
CATTTCAATACCTTCTAACTAACACTTTAATACATTCTAACTTAAAACTAATTAGATTGGTATGGGTGCCTGGTCACAAAGGATTAGTTATCAATAAATTAGCTGACAGCTTAGCGAGAGCGGCCCTTAGTGGTTCAATCCTTCCGATTCTTCCTGTATCAGCTTACACAACCGCGGCTAGGTTCAGGAGATGGGCATCCATGCAAGACTCCTGAAACCTGCGATTAATAAATCTAACTGATTATCATCACCTCCTGTTTCCTTGGAACTTACAATTCTGCCATAATAGAAAACTTGAAGTCCTATTTACCAAATTCAGATGTCGCATTCCTACATTAAACTTTTATCTGCATCGATCAGGCCTGGCGCACTCCTCCTTGTGCTGATACTGGGGTGAAGACGAAACAATAGAACGCTCCTTCCTGTCATGCCGCCGTTTTTCCTCATTAAGAAAACACGCTTTAGAAGAAAAATTTCACAGTGCTGGATTGAATATTACGATACCCAATAATCTATCCTTTGGTGCCTCTTCTCTCGAACATTGTCATAGGGATGTTGGTGTAGCCGTTGTGGGGTATATAATTGAATCAGGACGATTTCCTTGCTAAATTCTTAAATTTTATATGAATAAATTCCTTTAGTTATTCAAAAGTTTTAACAGTGATCCTCATTAGGCTCCAATAATTGTCTTCCTTTAATCACCCGATTCTTGGCCAATCCACCATAGTGGGTACGAGCCACTCTCGAGAGCAAGCAAGCAAGAAAGAAAGACGGGGAGAAGAGCCAGTCATAAACCCCTAACTACCTTGTGTGGGGGTAAGGGGTAAAGGTAAATAACGATGACAGAAAGTGCGCTGTTTGTAATCTTTTTTTTTCACACTTGAAAACATGCACCGCGTTGAAATTGATTGCCAAAGGTGTCGCGCATTCAAGCGTGACATTCCCAAATTACGACACCATGTCTTTATAGCGGTGGTATTCATGATGTACAGTGCGTAGCTATTGAGCGTTTGGCTGCCCGGCACTCTTTTTGCCACCCGTGGGCGCTGGGGACACCGAGCTGATGCATTTTTGTATCACATGAGACTTAGGGTGTTCATGATGCATTGTGGCATGCGTTCTGCCTCTCAGCAATATCCCAGTGCTCACCAATAACGCACAAAGCTCTGGCCGCCATTTGGTCCAATTATCACGTTTCAATCGCTGAGCACTCTGCCTGTGTTTGAATTTGAGCTTTGTGTTGACGTAATAAATCGCGTATTCCCATACGACATACTGATGTGCACCTAAATGTTGCAAGGACGTTTTTTTCTTCTTTTCTTTGTTTCTATGAAGTAATATGTTATTGCAGAGCATTGCAAATCCGGAAAGTGCTGCACAGTACTTGAAAACGTTATGGCTGATATATATATATATATATATATATATATATATATATATATATATATATCAGCGCCAGGTCCCGACATGCCGGGACGATCGGCCAGAGCATGTCAGCACCACGTTCACAAAAATTTACTACTGCTTCTTTTCCAAGCAAAATAATGACAGCTAGAATGAAGTTTTGGCTAAATCGCATCAGATCTGGCAAGCGATAGCCAGTGTCAAATGGCCAGCACGAACTAAAGCTGCGACACAAGCGAAGTTCAGCAGTGTATGGCGAACCAGCTCGGCTGAGCACGTGTCCCTACAGATGGGGCCGCGGACATCAGCATATTTCCTTTTTTGTGTAAAATTATGGCAAGGAATTGGAAAATTGGTAACAACGGTAACAAAAAAATGTTTATTGTGAGCGTTGGCGGTTCTTCTTGAAGCGCCGTTGACAACATAGCTTCAAAGCGAAGCAAAGTAGGCCTGGTCACGCTCTCGGCGCAGATCCATCAATGGTGGGGCTGCCAGCACTGACGCCTACTCCTGCCTCCACCAGGGCGTTGGTAGGCATGGCAAACCCTCCAGTATTGGCCCATGGGCCATTCCGTTGTTAGGCTGCCACAAGCGTAGCTAACGGACCCATCCTTTCTGCGGTACAATCACACCGCTCGCGAGCAGAACTACTGCGAATGGCGTGCAGGGGCGACAGTGCGGACAGTTCTTTATTGTACTACCCGGACACGCAGCAGATTATTGCCATAGCACACCGTGCCGATGTTCAGCATCGGCACGACGTGTCTAGCAACATAATAGCAAACGATTGAACATACAGGTTCGGCACATTCTACATTCACCACACTCGCTGTGCGCCAGCGCACCCGTGGCGTCCCTGTACGCAGAATCTATCATCATCAGCAATGGCTCGAGTGTCGTCGTCTTCTTCCACAGATGGCTCCGTTTCCGCTCATCATTCCAGCGTAGAATTTCACTTCTCTTCTGTCATCGTAATGGGGAGGCCGCGTTTACGGGGGCATCAGCCATTAATTGTCTTACGTAAAGACAGATTTAATTTTGAAGCACTTTAATTTCGAAGAATCGCAAGGGGCAATGGGCGGGCTGATGCTGCTAACCACACCGCTGAGCAAACTTGAACGCAAGCGTTTGTGTTTTGACAACTTGTCCCTCATCAGTGTGATCCGCTCAGACGAACAACGACACGAGTATGAATGAATGAAGACATTCTAAGGCAGGATGAAGAACAAAAGCGCATTACAGTCAACATAAAGTTGATAGCAAAGGGGACGGTTAGGTGTAGAAAGGGAGAAGCTTCGCTTATCACCCATCTTCACGGAGTGGGAGGGCCGACGAATTTTAGATGCGAGAGAGAGAGAGAGAGAGAGAGAAAGGTAAAGGAAAGACAGGGAGGTTAACCAGAGGTTATCTCCGGTTGGCTACCCTGTACCGGGGGAGGGGTAAAGGGATGCGAAAGGAGAGAGAGAAAAAAATAAGTGAAAATAAAGAATAAACAAAAAGGAAGGAAACAAAAGAAAATCACACACGCACACAAAACAGAACTGTTTCTGTGGGCACTGTCATGAAGTCCGCGAAGGCGTTCGCGTGTTGCATAGTGTGAACGTTCCGTCCTACGTAACACAATGCAGAGTCACAATTTGTCACTGAGTCCGGTGTCTTTCAAGTAACGCAGCAGTGCCTTCAGGGCGGCTCGCGCCATTGTTTGTGTAGGCCAGTTTCCAAGGATGTTCTTTTCTGTTATTGGGCGTTTGTCCAGTTGATCTATCGTCGCTGAGAGAGCTGCTCTCTGCGGGTTGAAACGAGGGCACTCACAAAGAACGTGTGCGATTGTTTCGTCGCACCCGCAGGATTGACAAAGTGGGCTATTGGCCATTCCGATACGAAAGGAGTACGCATTTGAAAATGCTACTCCAAACCATAGCCGGATTAGAAGTGTGCAGTCCCGTCGTGGAAGGTTGAATGGAATACGAAGCTGTAAATTAGGGTCCAGGGCATGAAGGCGTGCACTTGTGAAATCGGAGGAATTCCATTGCATCAATGTTAGCTCACGCGCAAGCGCGGAAAGTTTTTTCGCTGCGTCGGCTCTCGAAAGAGGAATGGCAACGCAGTTGACACCGTCATGGGCAGATCGGGCCGCTGCGTCTGCTCGATCATTGCCATGTATGCCACAGTGACTAGGCATCCACTGATATATTATATTGTGCCCTTCATCAACTATGCGATGGTGTACTTGTCTTAACTCTGCGACGAGCTGCTCGTGTGATCCATGGCGCAGTACTGAGAGTAAACTCTGGAGGGCTGCCTTGGAGTCACAGATGATTGACCATGGATGGGGTGGTTCCTCCAGAATGAAATGAAGAGCCGCACGGAGGGCTACCAGTTCAGCAGCTGTCGTTGATGAGACATGTGACGTCTTTAGCTGCATCTTGATGGATCTTGCTGGAATCACCACTGCGGCAGCTCTGCATCTTGATGGATCTTGCTGGAATCACCACTGCGGCAGCTGAACTTGTAGGTGTGACTGAGCCATCGACATAAACATGTACGCGGCCACTGTGAACCTCATGTAAAAGTCCTAACGTGGCCTGTTTCAGGGCAGATGACGGCATGTGAGCTTTCTTCGTGATTCCTGGGATGGTGAGGCGTATGTCAGGTTTGTGCAGGCACCATAACGGTGAAGATGGTCTTGCTGCAGGCATGTAGTTCGATGGCAACGAGGTATGATTGGCCGCAATTATACGACTGAAAGTTGTGTGTGGCCTTTCTGTAAGTAAAGATGCAAGATGGTGGGAAGGTAGTCGGGCAACGTGCGGAATATGCGCCCTGATGGCGTCGGTGGCTAAGTACATTGATATTGGGTGGTCTCGCGCTATGTCAATCGTTGCCGCCGTAGGCGCACACTTCGGAAGACCGAGACACGTCCTTAGGGCTTGAGCTTGTAGTCCCTGGAGTACACGCAGGTTTGTTTTGCAGGTGTTGCCTAGCACCGGGAGGCTGTATCTTGCGAAACCGAGGAATAAGGCACTATAAAGCTGCAGCATTGACCGCACCGATGTGCCCCATGATTTTCTACCGAGGAATTTAAGGAGGTCTGTTATGGTCGTTAACCTCTTCTTTAGGTATGAAACGTGCGGGCTCCATGAAAGGTCGCGGTCGATAATTACCCCTAAAAAGCGGTGGTTCCGTGCGTTTGCAATTGTTTGCCCATTAACACTTACAGAGTAAGGCCTCATTGCCTTCCGAGTGAATGTAACAAGGCAGCATTTCTCTGAAGAGAGCTCCAAGTTCTGTTTTCGTAAGTACAGTGATGTTAACGTAGCTGCCTTTTGTAGCCTTGCTCGTACCTGCAGTCGTGTTACAGCAGACGCCCAGATGCAGATATCGTCAGCATAGACTGATATTCCAACGGTGTTGGGCAAGCATCTGACTAGGCCAACGAGCACTAAGTTGAATAGTGTCGGGCTCAACACCCCACCTTGTGGTACTCCACGGAATGTTTGGTGGTGAGTCGTGGCGCCATCCTCGGTCATCACGAAGAAATGTCTGTCGGTCAGATAGCTGCATAGCCACTGAAAAGTGCGGCCACCAATTCCGGCTTCAATCAGAGCCTCTATAATGGCATAATGTGCTACGTTATCGTAGGCGCCTTTTATGTCAAGGAACAACGCCGCAGTGAGTCGTTTCAGACGTTTTTGATGTTGAACAAATGTGACCAAATCGATGACATTATCTATGGATGAGCGCCCACGCCGGAAGCCAGCCATAGCATCTGGGTACACATTGTATTTCTCCAGGTACCATTCCAGGCGCGTCAAAACCATTCTTTCCATTATTTTTTCGATGCAGCTGGCCAGAGCGATGGGGCGGTACGATGACAAATCTAACGGTGATTTACCTGGTTTGAGAAGTGGTACCAAGCGGCTGCATTTCCATTCACGTGGAACCACACCATTGCGTCAAGACTTGTTGTAATGGTTTAGCAGCACGAGTTGCGCCTTCTGGCCAAGATTGCCGAGCGCCGTATAGGTAACGCCGTCTGGCCCAGGTGACGAAGAGCGCCTGCAAGTCGCCTGGGCCGCATCAAGCTCCTCCATCGAAAACATGACATCCATACGGGAGTCCCGGGACGCAGGAGTGACACATGGTGTAAGTGCACATTGGGGCTGCAAGCCAGCAAGTCTTGAACAAAATTATTCAGCAATCTCAATCTCTCTGCAACCTTGAAGCAAAGCGAGAGATTTGAAAGGAACACGCTGTTGCGGGGATACGCGAAGTCCATGCACGGTCCTCCATATCTGAGATAAGCGCTGACGTGGATCCAACGACTCACAGAATCGTTTCCATTTTTGAGATTGGAGCGCATCGATGCGCCGCTGAATCTTCTTTTGCATTCGCCTTGCCTCTCTGAGATCGTGGATGGATTTTGTTCTCCTGTATCTTCTTTCAGCCCGCCGGCGAATCGCTCGTAATCGCTGCAATGCGGCTTCAAATTCTTCATATTTCGGGAACGGCTGAAAACCGCGCGTAGTCTCTTTCATGGCTTTGTGAATTTCGTGTTCCAGACTAGAATGGTTTCCTTCCTGACATACTTCCTCCATGTGTGACCGAAACGCTGACCAATCAATTCGTTGGAGAGTCGTGGAGGAGTATTTCAATAGTCCCTTGATCTTCAGGCACTGTGGGAATATGGTCGCTGCCATGTGATTCGATATCTGAGAACCATTGCACTTTTCTTTCAAGACGCCGAGAGATCAGGGTCAAATCTAGGCAGCTGCTGTATGTAATCCCTCGTAAATATGTTGGACTACCATCGTTGAGGCAATAAAGGTCATGCTGTGTTGTAAAAGATACAAGCCCTAGAGTCCATCTTCAAACTCCCCCAAAGCGGATGGTGAGCATTAAAATCTCCAGTGAGGATCGTGGGGCCGGGTGTCGTGGATAACACGTCGTGCAGTCGTTTAGAGTCGAAGCGACTTGAAGGAGCAATGTAGGCAGCGACGAGAGTGAACGTAAGTTTCTTCGTCTTTACGATTAAACAAACGTACTGGTTGGTGTCGTGTGGTGGGATTAGGTGCAACACGTACGTCAGTTCACATCTTATATATACTATCACCTTGCTCACATCACCACAGGTAGAGGACATGAATGCTTCATATCCAGAAATGCGGATGGCATTTTGAACGTTCGGTTCACAAATTACAAGGATGGGAAAACGGTTTTCGAAGACAAGGTGTCTAAAATCTGAAATTCTTGATTTGAGGCCCCGGGCATTCCACTGCAACAGAGGGGCTTTCTTGACTTCCTTGTGTAATGGCAGCGAGGAGCGGGCCATAGTGCTATACGAAGCTTTCAAGCACTGGAGCCAACGTGTCCAGTACTTGCAGAGCGCTGCGAGCAGCCGGAGTATCCATGTTTGTCAGTAGTAGACGCATGACATTCATGAGCGACTTCAGCATAGCAATCACTTGCAAATCCTTGTCTCGGATGTGGTCAATTGCAGCGACGTTGGACTGCAAATGGCGAGTCATATGCTGTGGCTCTGGTGTTTGGCATGTCTTCGGCAGCGCTGGCCACTCCTTACTTGAAGAGGTATCAACACCATGGCTGCTTTTTTCGCTAACATTCGTGCTCTTATTGGAGACAGATGGAGCAGGAGGCGGCGCTGCACGACGAGTCATCTCCCTCGAACCTTAAGAGGATTTCGTGGACTTTCCTTTTCGGGAGCGATGTCGCCTTATTGCAGCAGAAGCATATCTGTGTGATGATCCGTCTCTGGCCATTTTCCTCAAGATTTTCTGCTCTTTCTTTAGACGTGGACAGTCTTTTGAGGATGCAGCGTGCGATCCTTGACAATTTGTGCACTTGAGCTCCGTTGCACGGCAGGTGTCAACGTCGTGTTGTTCGGAACATTGTGGGCATACCGTTGAATTTCGGCAGACAGCACTCACGTGTCCAAGTCTTTGACATCTTCTGCACTGAAGTGGTTTTGGTACGAAAGGCCGTACCACATGACGAAAGTGTCCGACCTTTAAGTCGATGGTAGGCAGTCACCTTTAAAGTCGAGCTTTACACAGCTCGAGTTGCCAAGGCGCCGAGCTTGCAGTAAGGCAATACCATCTGTCGCAGGTTTGATTAAAATTGGCAGGTCGCTGTCGCTAATCGATGTATCAATATCGTAAACCACACCAGCCGTGGTTTTGTAGTCCTGCGGAACGAGGTAGTGGACATTAATGTTGCCCAGGAGCTTTACGGCCACCAAAGCATTGATTGCGCTTCGGTTGCGAACATCAATAGCCAGGACATTCTTTCGATTATTAATCCTCATATCTTTAATCTCTCCTGGGACAAGAGCCTCCAGAGTAACGGAAACCGCTTGTCGATTAAGGCGGTTGAGGTTGTCCACAGGCCTGTCAGGCATAAAGAGAAGTGTGTGCGCCGATGGCCTTCGCTGTGGCAGGACAGTTGACTTACTTGACGAAGACCGTTCGCTGATGTTTCTTCTCTTGGCCTTCCGGTGTACCACTCTCTCGAAGCCTTCATCATCTGAGGCGTCATCGCTTGAGCAGGAGTACAACACAGTGTCCTCACTGCCGGCTTGACTTGGAGGGCAGTTTCTCTTCCTCGGGCCGGTTCCTGACGTGGTAGTAACGTCCCGTCGGCGTTCTGTTGACTCCACTTCCATTGCCGTAGCACTGGGAGCGGCGTCTCCCATTAAACCACGGGTAATAACCAAAAATACTGCAGCGCGAAGGAACACTGATCTGTACAAGAATCACTTCGTCGTCGTCCTCCCTTTTTAGATGCGAAGCAGCTTATGGACGAAGCAGGTTAGATGCGAAGCAGCTTATGGTCGGGGCTATGTCACTCTCTCCCTCCCTCCCTCCATCCATCCGCCGTGTGGCGTCGACACCCGCACTGCGCATGAGCATCCTCCTCCCCCTCCTCTCCTTGTCTCATCTCCTCTCCTCTCCGAAGCTCCTCTCCTCTCCGGATTGCGCAACGAATGGCAACACCTGCGGCTCCGCGCGCGATAATGCGAAGCAGCTTAGGTTAGAGGCGCAACGGATACTCCCCTGGGGGGCGACACTGTAGCTCGCGGTATAATGACGCGCGCGCGCGCCCCGCTCCTCTCATTCTCCTCCCGCAACGCCGCGGTGAGTGCCACGGACAGCGCCAGCGTCAACGCCAGTGTCAGCGCCGTGGTCGACCCCATGGCTGCTTCGCATACTACTCAGGGTTCCCCTACGGGAAGCTGGTGTAATTTTATTGCGATAGCAATTATATGGACACTTAAACCGGATTTCTGCCGTCGGCGTCGCCGTCGCCGTCGGCGTCGCCGTGAGGTTCCGTATAGATAAAATCTTCGCCGCGCGCCGTATGCCCCAGAGGCAGCGTGCGGGGACGCGCGCTATCACGGAGAGCGAACGCACTCAATCTCCCACGCGCAAGCAAGGAAGCGGAAAGCCAGCGCCGGAGGGAGCAGGGGGAGGGGGGGGGGGGGCACTTCTCTGCCAACAACCGCGCTCGTCGCTCGTCCGCACAGTCTCTTATCTCTCCCACGCGCAAGCAAGGAAGCGGGAAGCCAGCGCCGGAAGGAGCGGGGGGGGGGGGGGGGGGGCGCACTTCTACGCTGCCAACAACCGCGCTCGTCGTTCGTTCGACCGCACCGTCTCTTATCTCCACACGGCTCTGACCTTTATGCGCATTCGCCGCTCAGTTTCCGTTGAAGCGATAGACCGCACGTACCTTCGCCCGCTGCCAGCGTTTTGACAGTCGTTGGCTGCAGTCATTCAGTGTGATCTATTCATGTTTGTTTGTGCGCGCTCACACCACGCTTGTTCATTCAGTTAGTAATAGTCGGGCCACATTTTCCAACGCACGCTACACATGCAATGCTGCCCAGATCGGCAGTGCAGCACTACAGGTGTGTCCCTTCGCACGTGCTGCCCACGGTAAGCGCTTCTCATCAACACCACCGTTTCACACGCGCCTTCTCGTGGTCATCGAGTCTCTCTTCATGTCGGTCTACTTACGCCGCAGCACACCTGCTTACTTAATCCAGCTCATGTTTACTACAATTCAAATTGCTACCAAAGCCGCTCACCTTACTTCGTATGACATTGCTGTGTTGCTATCGCATTCATCGCTTCGCCCTTAGGGCGAAACTGACATTTTTTTAATGCACGTGCCTCTTTCTATTCAACTCCGAATGATTCACTAGCATGAAACTTATTGAATAAGTTATCAGTTTCGTCAGGTTGACTAAGCCTCCTGTCTTAAACATGCTATTTCGCTGTATATTCTACGCAGATGTAGTGATGCATAGTGCCATTAAGTGAATGAAGTTCAAAGCATAGTCATTCATGCAGGTTCATAAAGCCTCAATATTAAATTTGTAGTGGTTGTGCCAATTAAAGGAAACGTCCGGCAGTCAATTGGTCAAAACACAGCTTGTAAGAAGCAGCGCGAACTGTCAGAATTAAAGGCAGTGTTAAGCTCGAACTATCTCAATGTAACCTATATTTTCATTTTCATGGAACTTCGAATTTTCAATGAAGTCTGATAATCGTTAAAAAATTGGAGGACGCTTAAGCTTCGCCTTTACGAGTAAAACGCTATAGCGTTATCGGGACTCGTTCGCATCGCATCGTTCGCATACGGCAAGCATGCTTCATTCACTCCAACACTGAACGTGGGAAAGCCAGCTTACAAAGACCAAGCTTACACCGGTCCCCTCAAAGTCGGCTTGACTTTTAGGCTGAAATACATTGCTGGAAAGACGTTTTTTCAGGGGCAATACAAGTGGTTTTATATTAAAATATCAAGGCCCTAGCACCTTTTTTTATTATTTTAATAATTCTTTGCTATGGCGCCGATGCGCGCAGGTCTGGTAGACATGCCGGAAAAGGGGTGTGTGTTTGAGTTTCCTCGTAGCAGAATTAGGTTTTCTCGTACATTCAAATTACAATCCGACGCCGATTGGTAAACAATCCGACGGCGAATCCGATGCCGAATGGTAAAGTCGTACTTTACCATTTTTTCTGACGGATTTCACTGTGAGAAATTCAATTTTTGTTCACCAAAACCTTGCACCACGTGGAGGGCCTGCGCGGTCGATGTGGTTGGATGATTTTCTTCGCCACCCGCGATCAAACGCCGGTTGCCGACGCCAGATTTTCTGCGACACGGGGCCCTAAACGCTGTAGCGCTAAAACTCGGGCGACAGCTATTTATTTGCGCATACTTAAACATTTCCTGGGATATTGTAACTTGACACATACTTTTAGTTATTATATTAGTGAAGTTTCGTCAAGCCATTGACTGAAATGGGATCAAATTCCTAAGCGTGGCAACGTTTATCGGTGCACTAAGTTTAAGGCACTCTCAATCTTGAATCAGCTTTGTATTTCACCGACTAGGGTGCTCGAATATCTTGGGTGCAAAAACAGGAGCACTAGCCTCTTTTTCATTCGGTATATCGAGCAAATGATGGAGTATCTAAATGCCGTGTGAGCGTCAAACATTCAATATCTCGCAAACAGTTCCCTTTCTATAGCGCATGGACTCATTCAAGTAGAATATATAACCCATTAGCTTTAAACTTTGGTGTCCCACCCTGATTATCTATTCATCCTTGATGAGCTACGCATTATGGCTGAGTGGTTGTTGCCAATCTTCAGACTCTGGGTCTAATTAAAGCGAGGAAGACTAATGTGATGAGTACTGTACGCTCTTTTTTTTTTCTTTTTGTGAGAGCTGGTGCGAGGGGCTAGCCTTTTTTTTTTTTTGCGAAGCTTTGCAGCTGCAGAATAATTCAGCAATTCAGGCTCGCTAATGGAACTTCTGTGTTCACTAGGGCTACTTCTGCTCACTTCCGGCCTGGTAGTTAAATAACGCAAAGCAGATCTTCGCTTCGATGTATTATTAGCGTTTCTGACTAAAATACCGTACAGTTAGCAGCTCTTAGGAGCTCGCCGCCGCCGCATCGTTTGCTCACGCTTCGATCTTTTTGACGAAAGTTTTTCAAGGTGTATTAGACATGCTCCTCTCTGCCCATGTGTTTCCAACGCAAATGAAAATAATTTAACGTAATCTCCAGTAAGAAGTTGAGCTAATTTCATTATACTGAGTGTCTTTAGTCTGGTTTAGCCATGCTGTTAAAATAAAATTGGTACCGCACGTGATTATGAGATTTATAGTGTTCAGTCGCCAGTCTTCTTCCGCTGCTATGGTAATTTTTGTGTGCGATTTACGAGGCTATTTATAGAATTTTAATTAAACAAATTTCTCATTTTGAAATTGTGGGCATAACTTCCAACGAGAAAATCTTTATTACATTTCATAGCATTTCATGCAGTCATTTTCAGACCACTGTGTAGTGCGGAATTGTTTTTTCTGCGCTTTACTCCGAGTGCGCGAAATCCGAAAACTGCAGTGGGATTAGACGCGCAAAACAACAGTCGCAAATTTGAATTAATGGAAATAACTCTAATTACTATCTGACTATGCAACCATCTGTCATTGCGTAGGCTGTCGCCGTCAAGCATCACACACCGATCGCGATCAGCGGACGCAAACACCATCACCGGTAGCTTGCCAGGCAATTAATCGTAAAAGTAATCGAATCAAAGTCATCCAACCAAAAGGGTTGTCGTCAAGGTCATTCATTGCTGACCTGACAAAACTACGCCGTGACACGCATCGACGAAAGCGTACTATAGCGTTGTCTGCATTTCTCCATGTGGAATTAAGTAAAATTTCAACACGAGCTTATACGTTAAGACAAAACTTGCAAAATGCAAAATTCCAGCGTGAAACGTTGAATCAGATAGTCTGCGCCGGCCATGATTGTGCACAAAATCGTGGCGCGCTTTGCATTTTGGACACAATACAGTTCGCTAAATGGTCTATAAATTTTGACGGTTCACTAAGAATACATTCTAGAATGACACCGGAAAAGCAACACGATGAGATTAGGAAATTTGCAGGTGCAGCTTGGAATGGGTTAGCGCTAGAGAGAGGTAATTGGAAATCATTAGGAAATTACTTCACCGGGCACTGGACGTAAATAAACCGATGATAAGTATCTGACCAGACGACATACATAACTGCTTTAGCCTCAATTTTGTGGCTCTATTCAGGCACTCAATGAAATCTTCGAGTGCGGATTTATGTGCACAGAAGCAAGCTTTGTCTATTGGCTCATTGCTTCAATGCTTTGTTTCACCGTTAGCTTTCACAACCAACCAAAAACTCTTTATTATCGTCGGAGCAAGAAGTAAGAACTTCGTATAAGGCACGAAAAAAGGATAAGCATATTAGAGTGTTTGCAAGTTGTTGCAATCTCCTTCCTTTCAAAGCGTCTTGAGCACAGCCCATGCCTCAAGGAAACCGAATAAAAAAACAAAATCGCAGTTATTCAAATTTTGGGGAACCCTTGTTTGCATGCATTGGGGAACTATCTCGGTAACATCCAACTTTATTCCATCAACGGCGAGCACTTCGTGTGCAAACAAGAGGCAAGAACGAACGACGAATCATAACAAAGTTCGCCCTAACATGCGAAGGCTTTCCCAACGCTTCCTTCAGTGTCGGGATAACCCGATATGCGGCATCAATCTTCGCTTCGCAACAGCGGCCGCTATAATCCCGCGCGCGCGAAGGGCCTCCAGCATCGGGCGCAGACAAAAGGACCACTCTGAAAGCGTTTCCTTTCATGTAAAACCTGCAAACAAGCTACATGAAGAAAGTTTTAAAGTAGGTAAGCGTTAAAGAACATCTTGTACTTCTCCGGACACAGGGCCTTCTCCCGATTTTTTTTTTTATTTTTAGTTCCGCATCGGGGTTTGTTAAGGGGATGCCTCCTGGGCAAGCTGCCCTAGCCTTGCGAATTGTTACTTGGCGATGCGGCCGCCGAAGTTTTTCGGCAAGCGAGCTTTGAAGGCTTCAGTGTCTTACAAACCGTAGCAGTTAAAGCAGGGACAAAAGAAAGTCCCTGCGACCCAGTTTTCTTCAACAGTGAGGGGGCTCGCATGTTTCTGTTGGTCGCAAGTGAAAGAAAGCGGTATAAAATAAAAAAAAAATAAAACGATATAGGAAAACGGGCAACGTTCTCGCGACCCTCGTGTCCGGCCGGGGTGTTTACCTTTCCGGAAAAGTCCTGCTTGTCACTGCGTTGGCGATGCGTAACAAAAGCACGCCTGACTAGTTTCAAGACAAGCCGCGGCCGAAGGTAGCAACGACACAAAACAACCTGCGAGAAACCCGCGAGCGCACGTTCTGCCCCTTTGGTCTTGTGGGATCCGATCGCAAAGCTTGTCGACGCTGTTTACGCTCAGCCGTCGCCTTTCATTTTGGTTTCGAAACGTTTTCCCGATGCTTGGTCTGTCGGACCTTTGGGCCGCGCTATTCTTAGCCCCGCGATCACTTCGCCTCACTTCTCGGGGTTCGGTATTGTGTGGTGTGGTGAAACGTAGCACTTCATTACAGAGCTTTACCTTATTCGTAACTTTATTAAGATTCATAGAACGCTCCGTTGTCGGAAGTGTGGGTCGCAGCCAAAACGTTGGTAATTACCTATTTTGACGCTTTGTCAAACTACAACCTTGTAAGCACGCTTTCGTGTTGCGTAGCTGTTCCTTTCTATTGAAATATATTTAAAAATTGGCTCTATGTTAACTATTACGTTGCTGCCAAGCTTTAACAACATGCCACTAAGTAGAATATGGTTGATTGCCTCAGTAATAGGTTGGTGTCCTCTCTAGTTAGACGCTACGTCACCAGGTGGCGCGACCAACGTGGCTGCTCGTTTTCCTTTTATTTTTATTAAGCGAAGCTTTTATGACTCACTTGTGTCGGGGTTGGTGTACGCGGAAAGCTATCATCATCAGCAATCACTCGAGCGTCATCGTCTTCCTCCGCAGCTGGCTGATTGGCGCCCCTATGGTTGCGCTCGTGCCCGGCACGCGCTCGTGCCACTGCTCCCGCGTTCGTCGTCGTCGTCGTCTTCTTCCACAACTGGCTCCCTTGCGGCTCATCATTCCAGCGCAGACTTTCACTTCTCTTCTGTCGTCGTAATGGGGAAGCCGTATTTGCGGGGGTATGAGCCATTGCTTAAGGAAGTATGAGCCATTGATTGTGTTACGTGACGGACAGAATAAATTTTGAAGCAATGTAATTTCGAAGAATCGCAAGCGGCCATGGGCGGGAGAATGCTCCTAACCACGCTGCCGAACAAACTCGACACATCGAACGGAAGCGACAACAGCGACGAGCAGAGAATCGTGCAACGTTCCAGAAGGAAGAGTTGCACGAAAGGGAAGTAAAATTAGAAGGAAAGGGAAGGAAAAGTAGTAGGTCAGGTACACCGTGTTAGAAGTACAGGTGGAACGACGGAGCGCCGCCGCCGTGCACTCGCTGCGTCGAACTTCGGTACCTCCACTCCATCACACCGCGAGATGGCAGGAGCGGTCGCGTGGCCGACATCCGAGCGAGCCGGCCCCTACTTGCGCATTTGTGGACGAGCGGTCGCCGTCTAGTCGAAGCAGTTGTCGCCACGTTGCGCCCTTGTTTTTATTCTTTGTGTGCGATGCCAAGCTGTGCTCTTCGTGTGAAGAAGCCGTGAAATGGGCAAGAAGTCTTTTTTTGCCACGGTGCAAATCTGGCTACGAGACCTGCACTGAAAAAGTGTCGCTTTTTGCTGCACCTCGAGAAACGGACCGCCTGAAGATATGGCGCCATGCGATTCCGCGCCAGGACTGCGTGTTGCAGTCGACTGACTACGTGTGCGAGAAGCACTTCGAGCCGAGGTGCGAGACGAAGACGTCGGAAGCAGTCTACAAAGGACACGTTCTTGTGAGTGCCCGCGAAAGGCGGCTCTGACAAAAGACGCCGTGCCGATGAAGTTTCCCTACTGCCCTGCTCATTTGACAAAGACAGAAAAAAAATAAAGGCGCCTGAGGACCATTCGCACCCTCCTGCCACCAAACATAGCCGTGTCAGACTGGAAATTCTTCTCCCCGTGCGAGGGCTACGCTTGTAACAATGAGAATATTTTGGGTTTTACGTGCTAAACCCAGGATATGATTATGAGGCACGCCGTAGGAGGGCTCCGGAAACTTCGACAATCTGGTGTTCTTTAACGTGCACTGGCATCGTACTGTACACGCGCCTCTAGCATTTCGCCTATATCGAAACAGCGACCTTCGGTCAGAATCCGAGCACCGTAACCACTGTACCACCGCGGTGGACTGGCTGCGCTCGTAAAACTCCACACATCCAAATGGACATGTTCATTAAAGGACCAAGTCTGTCTCTGGGCGACTATGTAAGACACAGACAGTGAAAAATATCACTCGGATGTTAACAGAGAAGAATCGGAAACACATACCCACCACTGTAAATATGTCTCCCCTTCTTGCGGAGCCAAACCAGGATGGTTTTTCATGCCCTAAAGCGTCATCGGTGCCTAAAATTTAGCTGCTGGTACGTCGCTAAAATTCACTGTTTTATGTGCGACAAGCTCGCGTTAACACAGGTTGTATTCATCACACATTTCTTATGCGCAATCAACGACCGCTAATTGCTTCGAATGTTCGAGTCGGCAATCGACAGTACGTTTTGCTGCTGTAATACTACGGCTAATACGTTATATTTGTCTAACTGGGTATGCATTACTTCAACAAATAGAACTAACTTCTGTCATATATCAACGCGACGTCACTGTCATATGTTAATATTGACACGTATACATGTTTATCCTTTCACCGGTGACCGCTTCTCACCATCTGTTAAACGCTATCCCTGGGCGCAGGACGCGCCTGCAGGTGTCAGTAGTTTCTCGAACGTTATCGATGCTTCTATCCGTTGTCTCCTGTGACCAACGCTCATGTAATCTGATTGTATGAGCGACGCGAGTTGTCTAGAACTTTCTGGAAGACCCCCGGGTACCAGGGATTAATCTCGAACCTTCGATGACTCGTGTATAAAAGACGACGCGTTCCGCCGGTTGATCAGATTTTCGACGATCGCCGACTGTGTTGGCGATCGCGACACACATGACAAGCTGCGCAAGCTTACCCCCATTTTATCGACAGGGGAAGGGCTGATGATCTTTTTTTACCTTGTATATAGCTGTACCTGTGGGCTGGAGCGGCCTCCCTGGCAGCATTACAGCCACGCCACTATTACATGCTTTTTTTGATGAAGCAACCACACAATATACATTCAGATAGGGGAGGTGTGGAAATCTGCAAATTTGCTTCAGTCATTTAGCCATACACGTCGCAATAAGGCAGAAGCACACGAATTCGTGCCGCCGTCCTTGGAACCATCTCATCCTTACTACTTCATGATCGCAGCTGTTTGTAAGCCTACCCTCGGTTCAGTGGTGCTGTCATTGGGTAGGGTAGAGCACTGCATGGGCCGATTTTTTCAGCCCGGGCCCGGCGCGGGCCCGATTTTACATCGGGTGGCCCGCCTGAGCCCGACCAAAAGATTTATGGCGAGACCCGGGCCCGTCCCGGGCCCGGAAATATATACCTTACCCGCCCGGCCCGGCCCGCCACCCCTTTACCTTAGGCCCGAGCCCGGCCCGAACCCGGCCCGAACCCGGCACGAACCCTGCTCGAACACGACCCGAACCCAGCCCTAACCCAGCCCGAGACCAAAAAAGACCACCGAGTGGCATTAAAAAAATACAATAAAGAATAGCATGAAAGGAATTTATTCTTAAGGCATAATTACATGTAATATGCAATTATGAACACAATTTCAGTGGTTTGAACGCTAATACCAGCGTGCGAAGTAGTACGAATTTCCCTGCCGATCAGTATCGCCAGCAGTTTCCAACGGCGTGACTTTGATACCGCTTAATCCACTTCTATCGCCACGCCGCCACAGTGTTTTTTCCACGTCGGGCGCCTCAGTGCAAAGCATGCGACACCCCAGCCGCTCGTTCCACTCAACCGTATTGTAGTACACTCTAGCCGAAGCGCAGCCACGACAGGTCGTGAGTGCAGCGTATGGATGAAGCAAATGGAGAAAGAAAGCTTCTCGTTCCTCCATGGTGCAGCGTAATGCGCTGCTGCTCGGCGGCCAGTTAAGAACATGCGTGCAATCATGGATGGACGCTGTGCCATATTTCAGCCGCGTGACGAATGATCTTATCTTACCAGTCATCGTTTTACCAATTCGCATTTGACGAATCAGCAAGTAGCGAACGCGCTTACAACGCGCTGAAAGCATTAATTACATTGATTTAGGTAAGGAATACAATTGCATCCTTTGGTTTGAGGCGAACTTCAGTCTTTTTGGACTTTTACATTTTGTTGAAAACAGCGCAAAATATGATGGAAGAAGAAAAGGGAAGTACGCAGGAGTAGCACTGCTAGCTTCCAGCTGCGCCGGGGCAGCATGTTTTTCAGAGTCGAGACGCGTGAGCATAACTCGCTGCACGTTACATGCACCAGCAGAAAGTCCGAGCCGCCCGGGCGCGCGTCGAAATACCCGAGCCCGGCCCGGGACCAGTTCAAAAAGCCCGGGCCGGTCCCGGGCTTTCGGGTAAGCCCCAGACCGTGCAGTGCTCTAGGGTAAGGTACGTAGGCCATCTTGTGCAGCGAACATAATAGTGGGGTGAAGCCTACTTCCAGTATAACGACTTAACGATAGCTGCTTATGCGGATGTAAAAATTCTATGATGAAAAGCATATATAGCACACCTGGTTAAACCATGCAGGCTAGGTGACTACTTGTCACCGCCCCGTTTCAAAGGAGATGCCAATAAATCATCATCATCGTCATCAAGTCATGTTGATATCTCTAATAAGCTCATATCCCATGAAGGGTAATGCGTTTAGGGTGAAGTTATGATACAGTACTGGTTTTTCGTGACTGACTTTACAGGTTACAGAGGTAAACAGGTATGATGTCCCATATAAAGTTCGAAATTTATTTATTTCGATCACATTGGAATCGTAATAATTTTGTTCTGTTTATGTGTATTTCTCGCAAGTCACAGCCGACGTTATGGGAAAACTATGTCTAAAGGAGTTCTGTCATCTTTGCTTTCATAGTACTTCAGTAAACCAGGCTACAGGTACCTGTTTCCTATGTTATGGCGCGAAACCATGTGGAGCCTTTGAGGGAAAAAATAATTGTCCTCCTTTTTATACTGCTTTCCTGATCGAGCTTTTTAATATTTCAGCTGGTATATCGGTGTCTCCTGAACTATGTGCCATATACGTTTGTTCCCCGCACACAGATCGCATCCCGCTAGTCATTTAGAAAATGCCCAGCAACAACTTCGAGGGCTTGGTCAGCTCGTACATAATTAAAATGGGAGGAACTCAGTGGAAGATGACAAGGCCAGCTCGCCCCGTCATCTACTGCGTATTTCTTTTATTAACGGCCTTGGGCAGGGACACCTGCTAATTTAATCATTACACGTAATTAATTCTTCCGCCAATATTTTACATCATCATCTTTTTTTTAACAAGTATACAGCTGTAGCTGTGGACTGGAGCGGCCTCCATGCCAGCATTTTAGCCATGTCGCAATTACATGCCCTTGCCGATGAAGTAATCATGCATTGTTTATTGTAATAGGGGAGGTATGCAAAATTCTGGAAATGCGCTTCAGACATTTAGTTTGACCTCCACATGAACGCATTCGTAGCCATAAAAGTGGCAATAAAGTAGAAGCACATAAGTTCGTGCCGCTGTCCTTGCCACCATCTCATCTTTACTACTTCATGCTCGCTCTGTTTGCAAGCTTAACTTCGGTTCAATGGTATCGCTATTGGGTACAATAGGCCATCTTTTGTCGGGAAAATAACAGTGTGGGAAAGTTTACTTCCAGTGTAGCGACTTAGCGACAGCTGTTTACGCCGATTTGAGCATGGCATTTCGGACATGATCGCCCTATACTGTCACAACAGCAACGAGGCACGCCGGTGCCGCTCTGCATGAGGAGGGAAACGAGAGAGAGAGAGAGAGAGAGTGACGGTTGTTAAGAGAAGTAAACAGACGTGGAGTAATGCTTTCAGGGGACCATACCACGCAGCGGGGGAGGAGGTGCGTGTGAGAGGAAGGGCGGGAGGTTAAGCGGCCTCTTGTTCGGAGGGGAACTCAACAGTTACGCTGTCAAGCTGGCGCTGTCATAGCGAACAATGAAGCCATGAAAGCCTGAAGGTGCTGCTCGCCTGGCTCTCTTTGATCCGGCGCACATTTCCAGTTAAGGCTGGTTTCCTCAACAAGCTTAGAGGCCACTTGCAGCATAAGCGACTGATTTTGCGCAGAAGAATGTGTGCGGTTGGTCATTCAGCCCGTGAAAGAGTGTCAGAACGCAATGATTACCGAGCTTTTTGTCTCTGTTCCCTGCGTTTCTGATGTATGAAGTGCAGAAATAATTTCACACACAGCGATTCTGCTGTGTTCTTTAAGTGTCTCGTTTTTTTCTAGTGTTACCATTATCACGAGGTTCGTAAGCACATTTCGAGATATGCATGTTTCACATAGCCTAACGTCAGCTTTTTCTTTGAGAAGTACTGAAGTGTATCTTATACAACACGTCGAAATGGCCTATGAGTATATTAGTATTTTGAGTGTAGTCATTGTCCGTAAATCCTATTCACAAGAAGCAATGGCTACACGCTACAACTTCGTACCTCACAAGTTAAAAATATGCATCATCTCTGAGAGCCATTTACTCGTAGTGTGATAGCGACATCGCAATAAGGATTAATCACCATTGATACAGTTCTATCGTAGTTTCTTCGGTGCCAATTCGATGCTGCGAGTGAAAATTAAAATTTTGGCAGCCATCGCTACATGCAGGATACACCAACGGTGATGGTAACCGGTGCAATTTTAGCGTTCATTGCTTATTCATTGAAGCGAAGTGTCGATGCAGTATCTGGTTTTTGAATGTAGTATCTGTTTCCCTCGAATCGCAAGTTCGCGGAGAATACTCATTTGACCCTCTACAGGAATGGCAGAAGCGCACCACCAGACGGGAAATTATGCCTTTTGTTCAGTTTGTCTCCAGCACACACAAGCAGATAAGCAGTAAGCTGACTGGATATGTGAAAATATATTTGTCCTGTGCCACTGCCATCCACTTAGAAAAAAAAAAGGAATTATGAGGCCTTACAGGCTTACAGTCAAATTTCTAGCGTAACTATTACATTCGAGCAGTTGCATTAGGAATATTAGTGGTCAATAACAACACAACAAACATTAAAAATGTTGCTCACGTATGCCTCACGTATTGAAAACGCTGCCTGCATACGGAGTTTTCGAGAACTTCTTTAGGACATTTTTAGCAAATGCCGCACTTAAGCAACACACAATTCAACTCGCATGCACGTCAGCCATAGTGCCCCCCTACGTAATGCGTACTTTTCTACAAGCATTGCAAGAAATCTACACAGTGTAATTTTTATCGTACATGAGCCTCGACATGCTCCCTATTTTAACAAGATAAGAATAATTTCTCTCGTCTAGTTCGCCGATGAGAGCACGAAAACCACTTACGTGCGTCGTATAAAGCATGAAAATAGGGAAAGAAGCGGGTAATAAGTGATTCGTCACAAATTAAATATTTAGAATATACACTTCAAAATTTCGTCGTAAATCAAGTATATCATGACCCCCATTGTCTCCAAATATAAACTGCTGAAACTTTTGCCTATCCCAAGGCAGCGTTGAAACATTGTAAGCTTTTTATATAACGCCTTTGGGCAGGCAGAAAACGAGGGCTTAGCTATTATCATTAGCCTCTAATTAAACCGCACAGACCTACACATCGCCCCTTACCTGCCACGCCTTTCCTCTTATACACATTAGATGTGTGATCTAGTTCTTACAGGGAACGGTGAAAACACGCATGTTCCGTTTTGGAGCGGATAAAGTAGCACAAGCACTTTCGCTACAAAATGCATAGCTCTGAATGGCTATCGCTTACGGATGCCTCACGTGTTATGGACGAATACTTCTGTGGCACATCGCCTGAAACAGCCCTTTAATCTCTCCATGGCAGTGGCTGTGGCTATGAAAGTGGGATAAGTTGTCATACCAATTCAAAGGCAACATGACACTTCCGACGTACGGCATATTGTCTTCCGTGAAAAAGTATGTGCGCTTCTGTAATTCCACATTTGAAAAAAAAAATCACAGCATATCCACGGGGTGAATGATGATGAGTGGGCGAAGCTCCGGAGGGAATCATCGGATCTCCCGCTTAAGGGGACGCTAGCACAAACGCGTTAGAAACGTGCAGTACTCTCTAGTAAGGGGGAGCGGCCACAGCGTCTTACGCAGCCATTTACACATGCCGGAACGCGCACCGCGTTTGCCGACGCCATCACATGACTGCTGAGAGAGTATACCCCCCGTATTCATAAACGCTCCTCGACCGTGCTCCCTCAAGGGCTGCAGAAGATAGCGCCAACCTTTCCCTTTCCCTCAAGAACCACTTATATATATATATATACTTGAACTTGACTTGCCAACGCTTTGGGCAGCACGTTCGAAACGCGTTGAAGGTAAGGTGGAGAGGCCACAGCGTCTTACACCAGCTTCTTACACGGGCCGTAACGCGCTAGCACAAACGCGTTAGAAACGCGCTAGAAACGCGGCCTTTCGTTAATGTTGGGTATTTATAGCCATCGTGGTGCGTTTCTCCATGTCCGCTTCGTGGCGTAGTGGGCTAACGCCGCGCGCTCGGAAGCGAGGGGTCCCTGGTTCGATTCCGCGCTACGGACACAACTTCGGAATTTTTTTCTCAGACTGGTTACTCACTACTACTACTACTACGACGGGGACGGAACGGGTGCCGCTATAAGGAGCTTCGCCCGTAAAAATATCAAGGTATAATCGTATCCGTTTTATAGGGTAACGCAGTTGAGGACATGCGCTTGCCATATTTTGCCTTGATGTTGTTCGCTGAAGTGACATTTATTTTCCAGAGGTATACTGGAAGGAATGCTTTTCAGACACAAACATGAATAGTTCAACGAATGTTCGTGAATGTGCTATTGAAACTGGGACGAGTTTCTTTTTCCGGGGAGGGGGGGGGGATGCGGGTGAGGCGCTTCTTGGTGTGTTTAAATATACTATTGGCATGATGCTAGTCCTACAAAATGCCTACGAGTTCGTTTTCTTTGTGTGGATGCCGCGCCGGTCTCGCTCACTCACTGATAGTTCCAAAGTTGTGTGCCATGCCCTGCTGCCCTGAGGAGACCTTGTGCGGGGTATCACAATTTCATGTTCAGTAAAGTATTTAATCAGGTTAGTACGCGTTTTTGTTCGTGTCGCTTCACTATTCCTCGCGTAGGCACATATTAGTACTTGTAAATGACAAATATCCTGGTTGTTTGGACGATCACCTTGAGCCTGCCTAAGGATGTCCTCTTTAAATCTCCTCTGGGCAAGACGGAACACACTGCGCAAACTAACGGGCACCTTTTTGGTTTTTTTTTTATCTTGTTTTTGGCAGACAGGCGTAAGCACCGGCTAAGTGTCGTGTACTTTCTCGGTAGTAACAGGACGTCTGCCTCCCATTCCCAACCAATTGTATCATGCTCTTCAATTCCAAAAAAAAATCAACTCGCATTTTATAACCTACATTCGCGACATTCTATAGCTTATCCGCAGCCATACCCAGGACACCTTTTAGTCTAATGCGAATTCTCGCCATCTAGCGCTAATTAGTTGGACAAGCACGGTCCAGCACACGAAATGAATAAGTATCTTCAGAATTGATGTTTATAGCCATAACCGTAGCACGCTATTCTTCATTTCAACGATCGTATACTGGGGAAATGCGCGTTTTAAACCCAATAATATCTAGAAGTCACTTTAAAGAAACAATTTTGCTGCTTAATTTGGTACACGCACAATCTGTTGAGCCGTAGATACGGAAGAACTAATTTTCTGCTAAAAGAAAGAAAATAAAGCAACCTCTGTATTGTGCCGGATGCATTGCCTGAGCTAAGATTTCGAAGCGGCTAAAGGGTTCCCCTCCGACAGCAGCCATAGAACGCCGGCGCAGCGTGATCAATACCATGCATAGCAGCCATACGCAAATGGCTTCGGCCGCATTGCAAAGTGAACCCTGTTTACTGGTCATTTCTTTTTTTGTGTGTGAACAGTTTGGAATTGCGCGCAAAAAGGCTCAAAAAGAATTACCGGCACCCTTCACTTGCTAGACGACGCAAATCGATCCAACTTTCCGCCTTTCTTCCAATGATTTCGTCGAGGTTTCGCGAGAAAAAGAAAGTGCATGACAAGTATAATCAATATTCGTCACCGAGGCGTGTATTTTCAGCAGTGCTGGCCAACTGCAAACAGGCCCGTAAATTCCTGCCGAGCAGAAAGAAGCAAATAAAAGTTTGTTTGGAGCAGCGACGCGAGAACTACATGGCGCGAAAGCCTTGCCGTATTTTTTGTGAGAGACGTACCCTTCTCCCTAACCCAACCAAGCATAAGTTTTCATAGAAAAAAATATATTGCGGGGCATTTCACGGAGCCCTGGACAAAGGCAGGCACGTGGTGCGCTTGTGTCAAGCACAGATGGCCACACTTTCAAACCGACAAAACCAGCAAAAAAAAAAAAAAGGTCGGCTATGTTCGGTACCGCGAGATTATAAAGCTATATGCGCACACCAGCTGCATTGTTTATTTTTTTTACTTGAAGGGTGACCCTCAACCCTAAAAAAATATCTGAAATCATCAAAGACGATTGTTGAAAGTTCGAGACAGATAGAAACGAAAGAAAATACAAAGGCAGGATAGTTAACGAAAATGGAATTGCGGTTGGCTTCATTTCACTAAGAAAAGAAGCAGGGTAAAGTTGAAAGATAAGAAAGTAAAGAGAGAGGCAGGGATCCCATACAAGCGATCGCCGCTGCTCACGATCATCGCACACTATAACCGCACTGGATCACATGGAGCACAATGAACACCGATTCAGGCTAGAGCCGTTCAGCGCATCAGTTTTTAAAAACTGGAAGAGTGCTTTCGTAGCCTTCTCCGGCGATGGCTTTTAAGGTTGGTATTCTAAAATGATTTGCTATGATAATTGTTTATTATCAAAGTGGACAAGCACAATTCCGAGCAATCTCTTTTGCTGCAGCGGGGACATTCGCGCAGAACGTGTTGAAGGGTCTCCTCGCGTCCACGGTCATCGCAAGAAGCGCTATTTACCATTCCAACGCAATGAGCAAAACACTTCGTAAAGTCCACTCGTACAAAGCAGGGTGGTCTCGCGTGGGCTGAGCCCAGCTCGGATGTGAGGGCGGAGTGCAGCGCCCAGGTAGTCCATGCAGTCGGTTTTGAAAACACCGGATGTTCCAAAAAAGAACATGATGCCTCGAACACGCACTCGACGTTTTTTTATCGGTATCTGACCTTGAAGTTAGGAAATTTGCAGGCGAAAGTTGGAATCAGGTAGCGCAAGACAGGGTTAATTGGAGAGCACTGGGAGAGGCCTTCGTCCTGCAGTAGACATAAATATAGGTTGATGATGATGACCTTGATAACGATACGGATCCTTCTTTGCTGTCTTGAAGAGATGATGACATGGATGCTAGGAGCGTTTCCTTAGGAACAGGGCGGTGGGTAGCGCCACCAAGCTCGTTGTTATATTGCCTAATATCCTACCTGTCATCAAAAAGGAAAAAAAAAACTCGAAGAATTTCCATCACCAAACGTTTTGAAGCCCTATTGGGAACAATGTTTTTGTACGTTGTTTGTCGTTTCCCTACTTTTCTTCTACCAATCTCCCAATCGCCTCTGACTGATCTCTATTATGGACATGTCTACTTTCACCCTGCTATCGCTGATCCCAAAGGCTTCAAGGAGGCCAGAGGTGCCTAAATCCACCGCTGAGCTGATACCTTCACATTCTAATATAACATATGCTCCATCATTTCCTTAGCTTTACCGCAACAAGCACATGCTTCTTCTTCTTCCTTACTGTACCTCGCTTTATAAGTGCGTATTCTGAGGCATCCTGGGGCGCTATACCATAAAATGATTCCGAACTGCTTTGATTGCAAACTCTTGATGTCAAATTTACGTAACTATTGACGCAAGCATCGGGCGGTGACCCGCATCGTTGTCTGAACAACCCAATCAAACACTCTCCTCGTTTATAGGAGGTCACCTTCGTTCACTTTCAAAACCAATATCATTGTCTACACTCAGCGGTTTTTCTTATCTAATTGGCTGACAAGAGGCCAGGAGCACGCTCTAATGGAGAAGGTTTCGATGGGGCTGAGCCAGCACAGAGAAAATAGATAACCGCATGAAGAGGGCGGTGCCGGCTTCTCTGATTGGTCCGCTTCGCCTTACTTAGCTTGCGGTGGCTGGTCGAAAATCGTGGCGGCGTGCAACGGAAGGGTAAGAATGCCGCTAAAACGGATCCTCAGCAAAGAAGAGTTGGCAGAGCGATGTCGTATGCATGCCGAAAGGGCTCGATAACGTTTTACTGCCACGCAAAAGGTTTATTATGCGCAAATAAATACATGCTCACCGGCAGGTGCGAGTAGCGAGGGCCTGAGCGATCGGCGGGCAGCCATCTTCTATTCCTTTCGGAACGGGGCAGTCTGTGGCTATTCAGAAAAATTTTCAGTTTTGTTCGGCATATTAATGCATTTTTTTTCGCGTACACGTCACTTTGACGTGGTAAGTTTTGCCGGCTTTGTGAGGTCGCGTGGCAGACAGGCGGAGTGGGCGTAGCCAGAAAACATTGGACCAATAACACAGGGGTAATGGTGAAAAGGCGTCTAATCAGGAATGATTATTTTTCTTTTGTGCGGTTTAATCATGCAAAATCAGTGTGTACACGTTATATCAGATGGGGAGCTATCGCGGTTTTCCCGACGTTGCGTGACAGACAGGCGAAGTTGGGAGTGGCCCGAAAATGTATTGACCAATCGTGGAGGCTGATTGCAGACATTGGAATCAAAGCAGTTTGAAATCATTTTACGTTATAGCGCCCCTGAGCTCGCTTCGAAACGTAAGGAAGGAAGGAGCTTCCGTTAAAGTTATCGTAAATTGTTTCTTTCCCGATGTCGTTTTTTCCTCTTGAATAGTTACGCATAGAAGGTTTCTTTTCCATTGCCGCGACCCATGAGATTGTCTCGGCCTCTCTGACTTCGCGCTTGACATTCTTTGTTCCCATGGTACTTACTATACCGGTAGTGTCTGGTAAGCTTCCTAGGTATTTTCTTCCACTGTGAATCAATGTTCTTCCTGTACACATATCTGAACACTCTCCCAGCCCATTGACTTCCATATCCCACAGTCGTTGCTCATAATCAATATTACTCTGCGCTACCCTCAATTCAAAACTTGTCCAGCCCATATCACCCTGCACAGCTTCATTTGTAGTTTCCCTGTGGGCGCTTTGTACGAAGCGTCCCACAGACCTTTGGTTGCCATCGAGTTCTGATTATACACCTGACTTCAAGCAAACAACCGCATTCCCGAATGTAAGTCCTCGAACCATTACGCCTTTCCACATACCCCCGAGCACCTCGTACCTATTGTATCCCCATAGCGCTCCGTGTTTCATTATGGCCGCATTTCTCTTCCCCTTTGCTGTTATTGTTTTTCCTGTGTTTCCGTATATATATAGCTGTAACGCTTTCTTGAACTATTGCCTTCGCTTATCCATATACAAGGTATTTTTTACATTGGTATTTTTTTTTTGCCCGAGGTATTTGCTGGCCTTTTACTGCCACTGTCTGTTACACTGTTTTTATTGAATACCATAGCGCGTACCTGATTTTTAATGCTAAATTTCAGACCGAAATTCTCGCGTTCCTCTCCACAGCTCCGGACACCTAGGGAGTTGCTGAGCCATGACTGTAAATAGTAAATATTGTGGCACAACGCACAAGCATTAAAGCAACATTGAAATATATTTAAAGGTTCCATACAAAGTAATGGCAGAGCAGGCTAGTCCCTAACGTTGTCGTCTTCAGCCCTGAATCGTCTTCAGCCCTCTCGCCTTCTAGTGAAAGTAGGCGGCGAGAGACCAGGAGCAGGAGCGTCGGTCGCAAAAATATCCGGAGGGTTGACGGGAAGGCGTGATTCTAGCGGGTGAGACCGCAAGGTCTGACCAATGTCTCCTTTAGAAGATGCCTGCCGCGTGAGCCAAAAGCTGGTTCCTGCCCGTCTACTCTTTCCTTCTCTCCACCAGGTTCGGCTGCGAGCTCTAGCTGGCCTCCGAGATTATAGCCCCGTCTGTTGCGTTTCCGGAGGCAGGACCCGCGGTCTGTCGTCAAGCCATTGGTCGAGCGCGAGGCAGCGTTGTTTTTGTCACTTCCTCCGTAACAGGATGTAGGGTCGGCATCGAGCGCCGTCTCTCCACGACCACCGTGAAATACGGGAACCTGCGCTCCAATAGGAAAACGAGCAACGCGGCAGGCATCTAGTAAAGGAGGCATTGGCTAGACATAAACAAGCTTTACTTGTAAAACTTGCGATACCTTTAAAACGGCAATTCATCCACGTTTGGGTAAGCATCTTCGGCAAGATAAAGGTCTCAAAGGAATGTTGACCGTTTCACTGTTAGGCACGGCCCGTCATCAAAACGCAACATGAGATCATTGTGTGACACCATTCTATGTTCTTTTCATAGTTTCCTGCATAAAAGTATCTGTATACATCGATATGCATGAAGCATGCAAGCCGCAAGGTATAAGAAAATATAGGAAGCTTTTGAAGACAGCAACTGGGAGCACCTTTGCTCATGGTTTTACTTGCTGTCTGCTGAGACTTTGTAAGAAGTCAATCTTTTGTTGTAGTATCAATTTGATATGATGGCATTTGGTTTCAATTGTGCTCTGAAGCCGCGAAAGTGTTCCACAACAAGGTGGTTTAGAGCTTGCTAAATAGAAATGCTAATGTGGCGGTAAAAAAGCAACTACTTGAGCTCTACGATTCGCTTCTTCAGCAGCGGCTCGTACCTTGTGAGCAGTGTACCGAAGAGTAAAACACAGGCATCCAGAGCACATGGCGCACAAGTCACACCTCTTTACCCGCTGCACGATGCGATGCTGTTGATGATAATGATGGTTTATTGACATCCCCCTCAAAACAGGCTGGTGACATATAGTCACGCGTACTTGAGTTAACCATGTCCAGGTATACAGGTATACACGCAGCATGCAATTGCTACATGCAACTGCTACATGTGGGGACACTTGGTGGAATATAATGCAACTCCAATGAAATGCTCGCACATATCGACGCTACGCAGCGCGCATGTCCCATCACATAAAAAACGGCACAATACGATACTAATGATGTTGATGATGATTTAATGGTATTCCCTTTAAGACGGGACGGTGACAGTCACCTAGCTTCCTTATTTAATCAGGTATGCTCTACATGTTCTTTTTTTTTCTTTCTTGCATTTTTGTATACATCTCAGTATAGAACAGGTGCGAAAGCCCTAGACCCCAGGTGAACAGATTCTTCTTTGTGCGCGATCAGACTGATGTTTTCTTGAGAACTGTGATCCAAGCACGATGGCAACATTATCTATCTGATTTCGTTGTATAATCATTTTCTTTGACAGCTGGACCGCTTAGTTCTTATTTGCGCGAAGTGGTTATATCTATAGGCTTGCTCAAGGCAAGATTTTTATATGAATGCTTGTCTGATGTTACGAAAAACCGTTTGTATTGCGATATTCTTGTTCTGTTCCTACCAATAACTGTATATCGAGCTGTCTACAAGCTAGGTCCTGAGCGTGATGTGTTAAAGCGTGTTCAAAAATGCCGGTCAGGTCCTCAGTTAAAAGGTTCTTTTTTCACATGCATACCGACACTCTCCCTGTAAAACAATGGTTACAAAGTAAATGTCTGTTTGTACCTTGGTCAGTAAACTGTTTATTCTGTAACAAACCGGAGACAATAGAGCATATTTTTCTAGACTGCCACGATTCCATATTTCTGTGGGGTGTCCTACAAAGAACTCTTAAAAGAGAATTGCCGTTACGCCCTTTTGGAATCCGGTTTCTTCCTCGTGCGGATATAGGGGAAGTGCCGAGTGATATGCTAATGTTGATATGCCAATAGCGTATGGAAGACGAGAATGGATATTAGGCATGCTCTTTTACAGGCACTCAGCAAGACACTATTTTGTTGAGAGAATGATATAGACACGAGACTTGTTCAAAGCACAATGTGAACCCCCAGAGTGGTTACCTGTACTAGACCAATTGACTTCTGTGAAGCCTTTTTAAGCCACTTACATTGGCCGAGTTGTGGCTGGTGTATTTAGACTATGTACATGTGTATCTGATAATTTTGTTTGTGTTCGAGAAATGGCAATGAAGAAAAAAGAACAACTGCGTGGCTCAGTATTAGACTAGCTGACTGCAGCGCAGCCGGCTGGAGTTCGATCCCGGCGAGAACTGGGTATTCTTTTTCTCATTCACCACGATACATGCTATGGACACCATGCACCACCGGCGGCGGCGGACGCCATCGCCAACTGATACTACTATTGAAATGAGTCCATAACATCTTACGCTGTAAAAAATGTCGGCAGCTTGCATTAGTAGTCAAAGGCTGAAATAAACAGCGGAGCTGGTGATCGATGTAGCTTCTTCCAGGTTTTACTAGGCTTGGCTAAGTTTTGCTAGGGAATGCTAAGTGCTGCTAGACACGGTATTCCGAATCGCTTCGCCGCCGACGCGCAGATTCTTACTTGGCAGCGCGATGCGCTTCAAGATGAGCGGTTTCTTCTTCGGGTGTCCGGATCTTCTTTGGTCGTCCCATGTCAAGGCTACAAGTACTCGCCACAGAGTCAACGAGAGTTCTGCCGCCGTCGCGGCGGCGCCGAGCTTTTATCTCCCGCTGACGTCACTGCTAAGCTCCGCCTCCATACTTGCCGGGCACAGCTATACAAAGTCCACACAGCCCGCGAACCGTGTTGACGCGCACTGACGTCACGGTTTTTG
This sequence comes from Dermacentor silvarum, assembly GCF_013339745.2. Lineage (NCBI taxonomy): Eukaryota > Metazoa > Arthropoda > Arachnida > Ixodida > Ixodidae > Dermacentor > Dermacentor silvarum. The sequence continues at coordinate 89,288,009 of NC_051163.1, forward strand.
GCGTCCGCCTAGCCGGCGGAGCGAGGATCTTCTGGCGGGAGCCGGAGTTCTGGTGAGGTCACGTGATCCCTCGGCGGGTGCGCGCTGTCCTTGTGGCTAGGCGAAGCATGGGCGCGGTAGCTGGGAATAAAGTCCCTATATAAGAAAAGTACCGCCATCCTTTGATAAACGCCGCTTCTCTCTCTCTCCTGTATCTCCGATTGGACGATGATAGCGCGCGCTTTTCATTTCTTTATATTTTCTTTTTTTCCGCCTCAGAGCCATGTTGAAAGTCCTCTGCGCAGCCGCAGTCGCCGGCGGTGGCGGCGGAACGCGCCCGGCCTGAAAGCTTCAACGTGGACTTTATAGGTGCGCCACCATCGACTTGGCTTTCGCAAGCAAAAAGTAAAGAAAAAAGCAAGCGCTTTAGGAGAGGAGGCGGCGGAGGAAAGAGTAGATGGCGGTACTTTTCTTATATAGGGACTTTAGCTGGGAAGGGCGGCGTGAAGAGCCTAGCGAAGCGATGGCATGCCTAGGCGAAACGGGGGAGCAGCTATGCCAGGTGATTGGTAGGCGACGCGAAGTGACGTCATGGCTAGAGGGAGCAGGTGCATGGTCGTAGCCTCTGGCACGGCGGCGGAGGAGCGTTCCCGAAGCTAGGCAAAGCGAGGCGAAGCTGTGCCAAGTGGTTGCTAGGCAACGCGTGGTGATGTCATCGCCAGAAGCAGTTTCTCGTCTATGCTACGCGGCGCAACGAAGAGATTCAACAGCTCTGCTGTCAAAAAAACGTTTTAACCAGTGTTTTGGCTCAGTTGATACGATATACCTGCAAAATGAATGCAGAATTTGTCAAATTAACACGTGTAATTGGTATCATAGTGTAGTAGTAGATGCTTGATAGCGATGGGTACACATGCAATAACTAGCTAAATTAGCAAACAGAAGCGAAGTAGCAGCCGAGGCAAAGAATGATTACGTATTAGTAGACAATTCTCAGAATTTGCGTAGGACCTTTTTTTACATTTCCTTGAGACGCCACCCTAAAGGACACGAAGACAGTTTAATAGCCTTTGAAGTCGCTGCCTAGTGTTAAGGTTAGCCCTAATGGTAACTGTATACACTCACGACACCTGGAGCTTAGCCAGAGCAAGCACGGAGGCTTTTCGAAATTTCATATGTGAGCAGCGCTATTGCGGAAATGGCTCCATTCAGACAATGTGTACATGATCCTTCGTCGCGTGCACAAACAGAGACCAACACGCATGTAGTAAAGGAGTGCGTTGTAGCGCGCACCTTCTGGAAGCTGGTTGGAAGATTATTTGGAATATCCACCGTGCGGGCACCACGGCAGCGAGATCGGTTTGCGAGTCTCGTCTACTACAGCGTTAGCTACGTTTTGTGGTGCTTCCGCAACATTGCAGAACGATCCCGGCAGCCAAATAGAGCAATGTACCCCATAGTGCGCAAACTAAGGGTGATAATATGGGGTGATCTTGAAGAACAGCTCTTCAAGCTCGGTGAAGCCGAGTTTCTTCGCCGCTGGTCTACGCGGTACCTAACCGTGTCTCGAGGCAAAGTTCTGCTGCAGCCAGAATAATGCCCAAACTTTGTTTGCCTGAGTAGAAACTGTACCTGTCTGTGCTTCGGATGTCATTCATGAATCCGAGGCTGACATTTATGATTTTGCATGGACACTGTCGTAGTGTTTGTGATGTGTGGCAAAGTTAATGTCAAGCAGACGCAATTTACTGTTTTGTTTGCTCATCTGTTCTGTTTATATAAAGTACGATGTATTGCATGTGTGGTACGTTATATCGCATTGTATACGTTCATACAAGAGTTGTACGTGTGCCTACGGGTAAATAAGTTTCCTTGTCAGCTTAATGTATTAAAGTCGAGTTTCTACGAGTATATCGATGTCACTGCGTTCTATGATTATGGAAATTATGAAAATTAGAGTTGTTGAATTTGCGTTTTCTATAGTTTTAGGGGCGTAGCACCTTAGGGCCGAGTCTTGTCCCTCGTCGTCGTCCGTCGTCCGTATCTCTGGTTTGCATGGAGGGGCGCTAGGGGCACCGCGGTGCACAAGGGCTATATAAGTGCTGCATATACTGTACACATGTACAGTATCTGTACATGTACTGTACATATATATATATATATATATATATATATATATATTGTTACGGGGTGTGTAGAAGGCGTTTATTACAGGGAACCATAGGGCAAGTGGGTGCCGATATTACACGTCGTCCTCCTCTTCCTCGCTGCTCTCCTAATGTTGTTGTTGCAGCTGATGCTGCCGCTCCACTACCTTCGACGCACGGTAACATGGCTCCTCTCGCAGACGAAGCCCTCCGGGCGAGCAGTCAGTGGGGCTTTCGTTGTCGGTTGTGATGTCGGTCTTGGATGGCCGTCTCCCACTGGAAGTGAGGCGCGCAATTCTATAATTCACCTCGCTGAGATGCTCAAGCACAATAAACGGTCCAAAATAGTCAACGAGCAGTTTTTAAAATAGACCACGTTTACGCATGGGAATCCATAGCCACACTAAGTCACCCGGATCGTAAGTGACCTGCCGGTGTCGACTATCGTATCGGGATTTGTACTGCTTTTGTGAAGCTAGAGTACGTAATCGAGCGATGCGCCGATCCTCCTCCGCTCGACCGAGAGTTTCCGCGATACAAGCGTCGTCATGACTGCCAAAAGGAAAGACAGTGTCCAATGTGTACCTCGGCGGACGAGCGTAAAGCAGGAAAAACGGACTGTATCCAGTGGTCTCATGTTGCGCGGTGTTGTATGCGTAAGTGACGAACGGCAATACTTAGTCCCAGTTCTTGTGGTCCGAGCTTACGTACATGGAAATCATGTTCACAAGTGTTCTGTTCGTGCGTTCTGTCAGCCCATTGGTTTGCGGGTGATAAGGCGTTAAGTGTCGCAGGTTGGAGGCGCACATACGTAAAAGTTCTTCAACAACATCAGCTGTGAACTGACGGCCACGGTCGCTAATGATGACTCGAGGGGGACCATGCAGAAGTATAATGCAATGCAGCATAAACTGTGAAACCTCGCCTGCAGTTGCAGAGGGTAGTGCTGCCGTCTCGCAGAACCGAGTCAGGTAGTCGGCACATACTATGATCCAGCGGTTTCCTGCGGAAGAACGTGGGAACGGTCCTATGAGATCGATACCGACTTGCTCAAACGGGGAACTGGGTGGCACCACAGGCTGCAAGAAACCGGCTGGAGCTGCAGTAGGTATCTTGTGACTTTGATACTCGCCGCAAGTGGCTACGTATGTCTCCGTGGTCTTGCGCATTTGAGGCCAGTAAAACCTTTCTTTGGCACGATGGAGTGTCCGCGTGGAGCCTAAATGACCTGAAGTTGGATCATCGTGCACGATGCGCAAAACAGAAGAGCAGAGGGCTTCTGGCACCACCAGAAGAAACCGTGCACCTGTCGCAGAGAAATTCTTCTTATACAACAGTCCATCCCGAACACAAAAACTACATGATGTCGACTCTTTCGCGGCAGAGAAAAGTGGCTCTAAACTCGGGTCATCACGTTGCTTCCTTGCGAAGGTTGTGGCATCAGGGAAATCACGGTGCACGGATGCGATGAGGTGGTCGAAATTGTCGGCGTCGCATTCCATTGTACTAAGAGGCATCCGGGAAAGGCAATCGGCATCAGCATGTCGTCGGCCGCTCTAGTAGGATACAGTGAAGCTGTAATCTTGCAGACGCAGGGCCCATCGTGCAAGGCGTCCAGATGGATCACGAAGATTCACGAGCCATCACAAAAAACGATGGTCTGTGACGATCGTAAAGTGACGCCCATACAGGTACGACCGAAATCGCTGCACCGCAAAAATAACAGCAAGACATTCCTGCTCAGTCACCGTGTAGTTACGCTCGGGTTTGCTTAATGACCGACTTGCGTAGGCGATGACGTGTTCTTTGTCATCCAAGCGCTGAATCAGAACAGCACCAAGACCTACACCACTCGCATCGGTGTGGACTTCTGTTGACGCCGAAGGATTGAAGTGTCGGAGGATCGGTCGCGACGTCAGCAGAAACTTCAACTGTCGAAAGGAAGCAGAACAATCAGGCGTCCACTGGAAAGCGGCGTTCTTGTGCAGGAGGCTGGTCAAGAGATAAACGACGTCAGCAAATCGAGGAATGAACCGCCGAACATACGAGCACCCTAGAAAGCTGCGAAGTTGTTTGACAGACTGAGGTGGTTCAAATGCTTCAACAGCCTCTGTCTTCGCAGGGTCAGGCCTGACGCCGTCTTTGTCCACAAGATGCCCCAACACCAACGCTTGGCGCTCACCAGAATGGCACTTTTTAGAGTTGAGCACAAGACAAGCCTTCTGTAAGCAGCTGAGTGCAATACCCAGACGCGTGTTGTGCTCGTGAAATGTGCGTCCAAAAATAATAACATCGTCGAGGTAGCACATGCATATCTCCCACTTTAGACCTCGCAGAATAGTATCCATGAATCGTTCGAAGGTGGCGGGCCCGTTGCACAAGCCGAACGGCATGACATTGAATTCAAAAAGTCCATCGGGTGTTACGAACGCCGTTTTTTCCTTATCCTCGCCATGCATCGGGATTTGCCAGCAACCGGATCTCAAGTCTACAGACGAAAAGTAAGAAGCCGAATGAAGGCAGTCTAAGGCATCATCTATACGCGGAAGTGGGTAGACATCTTTCTTGGTAACATTGTTTAGCCTCAGATAATCAACACAGAATCGCCAACTGCCATCTTTCTTTTTAACGAGAATGACAGGTGTAGCCCAGGGACTCGCGGATTCCTGAATTATCCCCTTGTGCAGCATTTCCTGAACTTGCTCGCTAATTATCTTGCGCTCAGTCGGGGATACTCTGTACGGCTTCTGTCGTATAGGGTGCGCTGATCCGGTATTTATACGACGGCGTATTCTAGACGTCGGAATTTGGGACGTCGTGTCAGTCTGAGAAACACTTGCGAGTGCTTGGATAGAACATCCAATAACGTGTAGCGCTCACTCGTGCTAAGCGACTTGCTCACCATCTGAAGTAGTTTCGAGTCCGACGGGCAGGGATGGAGGAACTCGTCTGCAGCTCCGAATACAGCCAGTAACGCCGGTGTCTCTTCTTTGAAGAGCGCGAGCTTCATGCCAGAAGGAAGAAGTATGGGCTGGGCCGCATAGTTCATTGCCAATAATCCAGAGTGTCCTTCAACTACCGAAACTAAACAATGCGGAACCAAAACGTTCTTCTTTACACAGGCCTAATGAAGAGGCTCCGTTGCGGCATCAAATGAGGCGGGGTTGGTACCAGAGCAAATGACTGGAACGCATACAGCGCATAGGGGGTGGGGGAATGACGATGTCCTCCGAAACACAAAAGGCACCTTCTTCACGTGGCAAGATCTCCATGAGTGCTGTCATAACCTCGTGTTGTACCGAAAGCTCCCCACTTCGACAGTCAACGGTTGCACCACACTCTTGCAAGAAATTGATGCCTACAATAACATCATGTGTGGATCGAGGAATAACGGCGAATTCCGTGGTAAATAATTTGCCACACAAACACACATCGGCAGTACAAACACCGATCGGGCACAACGTGTCACCACTAACACTACGAAACGTGGAAATATTGTTCCAAGAAAACATCACTTTTTGTCCCAGTAGGGCTTTAAAATTTAAGCTCATCACGGAAACTGTTGCCCCAGTATCCACAAGAGCCACTGTAGGTATATCGTCTACAAGCACGTGAACTTTGTTTTTCAGCATTAGAACTGGCGGAGGAATGTTGCTTGGTAGCGAACGGTATCCAGCGTCCTCACCCCCATCGGCCGCACTACCTAGTTTTCCTGTGGTGGGGATAGCAGGCGACGCCGCGGCGATGGCGACCGCCGAGTACGTGGAGCAGGCGGTGGCGTTAAGCTGGGATGGGAGGCTGGTGACGGGTTCCGGAAGCTACCTTGACGAATTCCACGATTGGTTGGCGGGCGTGGAGACCATGACGTGGAAAAGGGTCGATAATTTGACTGGTACGTCGCTCGTGAAGGTTCTTCTCGGAAAGGTCGGCGGCGCTCGCAAAATCTGGCGATGTGGCCAGGGACACCGCAACTATAGCACACACGAGGAGGCCGAAATTCACGGTGCTGCTGAAAGCCTTCATTTCCTCCAGCGAGCATGGGGTATCTATCATGATTGTCATATTCTGTGTACCCTGTATAAGTGGTACGGTACCGCCGCGCCGGATAAGAAGTGCGGCGCTGCTGCTCGTTGTTGAAGCGTGGCCGGTTGGTGGGTGCAGATGGAAGCACAGCTCTATAATCGTCCACGTTCGCCGCATTGATAGAGGGTTGCCACGACGCAGGTGGTAGTCCGGGCTCGTTGCCTCACGAGTCGCCGCTACCACAACGGCCGATTTCGTGGCACCGGAGGAGCTCTTCCCGAACTATCTGTCGTATTGCCGACGACAGATCGGATGGTGTGCTCGCCACATTAGCCAAACGGCCAAATTTCGGTGCCACGCGACGCATCTTCAGTGCTTCAAACATGCGGCAATGTTGGATGACGTCAGCCACAGATGTCAGGTTTTCCTTAGCTATCAAGAACTGGTATACATCTTCAGCTATGCCTTTAAGAAGATGACCCACCTTATATTCATCGGACATGCTAGAATCCACAAGTCTGCATAGCTTGAGGACCTCTTCTATGTACGTAGTACAAGTCTCGCCAGAGAGTTGGACCCTTTGGGACAGAGTCTGTTCAGCTCGCTTCTTCCTCGCTGCGGAGTCGCCAAAGCACTTTTTCAGTTCTCGGACAAACGTATCCCAGGTCGTAAGCGTGTTCTCGTGGTTGTCGTACCACATGAGAGCAGTGTTCATGAGCGAGAACACAACATTTGACAGCTGAGCGGCGGTGTACCAGCCGTTATGTTTGCTCACCCGTCGGTACTGCTTCAGCCACTCGTCCACGCAGTGTTGCCAGGTTTGGCTATATATAGCCAAATTGGGCCACACGAAAAACATTTTGGCGTCGACTTGGACGAGTTGGCTATGTGGCTATATTTGGACTACTGAAAATCTGCGACTTGGCTTTGTTTGCGCTATAAGTAGCGCCCTAATCCAAGCTCCAGAGGTGGCTCTGATAGGGTAGAAACAAATATCGAAAGCACTGTTTTAGCTGGCTGAGCTGGCCGCGTGTCTGTGCGTGTGTGCGTGCGCGAAATGACCCCCCCCCCCTTTCCCTCTCTGCGCCGTTGTCTGAGCCGGTGGCTTTGATCTTTGATGCACTTAAACTTACACCCTTCTTGACCATTATGCACCCGATCCCCGGGCATCGGAATGAACCTGGGAGTAGTGGATTTTTCACAGTGCACTGTACTGTGAAGAGCAATAACATATAGTCGGGGCCGTCATGAAAGAAGGGACGCACGGGTGGATGACACGCTCCAGTGTGTTCATGGCCATGTCTTCTGGGTGAAATATCGCGCCGGGCACAGCTTCGACGTACTCCACGTTTCTCGTGCGAATCTCTACTGCCATTTTCCTTCTCCTGCTAGATGAATTTTTGTTCGTGCCTACATTCGAGATTCATTTCGATAGGTTGCACGTAAGATCGGATCCTCCTCAGAGAGGAGAATCCAAACATGGGGAAGTGGGCCAAGTATGCAAGAACGTATAAAAAATAATGGGAGCAAGACCCCGAGCCAAAGGTGGGTTCTGGTGCTTTTACTTCTAGATGATTTGCCCGTAACCTCACGAATGCAGATACTCATTCTTTTGATATAAAAACATGGTTGCCACAGTGACATCAGTGCACCACGTCGCATGAACTTCACCCACCGTGTTAGGTTAGTTTGTGAGGTGTCGCGCTGCTAGCTCGAGGATGAGGGTTTGATTCCCGGCCACGGCGGTCGCATTTTGATAAAGGCGAAATGCAGGAACACCCGTGTACTTAGATTTAGTACGTTAAAGAAACCGAGCTGGCCAAAGTTAATCAGGAGTCCCCCACTGCGTCGTGCCTCCCAATCATATCGTGATTTTGGCACGTTAAACCCCAGCAATTATTAGAGAGTTTTAGAATTTGGGCCTCAAACGTTTTCGGGCCCCAAAGAAATAGCGTCTAAGCCACTGTGCAGGCGCAAGACGCGAACTGTGTTTGGGTTTTGCGTCGGAAACACTATTTCATCGATTTAGCAGGAGCCCTAAAAGCTGCCCCAAAAGCTTTCCTCAACGAACATAGCGGCGCCCATCGAAGCGCTAACCTAGCACCAAACTGGGCTCGATTCATGATAACACGTGAAGTTCGTAAGCTAGGAGAAGTGATTGCGGTAATCGCTTTCTCTAAATAACATGTGTAATGAAGATTGATTCATTAGACGCCGCTGATTCCGAATTCAAATGTCGATTTCATGGCTCGCAGGCCTAACACAGATTGACTCGGCTGGCTGAAGGTATGTAAAGTTGATTACTCAAAAGTAAGCGCAACAAGTTGCTTGTTCCTAAGAAAGTAAGCTCTAAATTGTAATTAAACGCGAAAACACGAAATATAAACTACTCTTCTTATCATAAAATGGTATATTTTAATATACCAGCTATTCTTTGACGCCGTAGTGGCGCTGCAAGCGCAACACGCTATCCGCAAACGCAAGACACCTATTCTAAAACTCTTCACTCCTGCATGCCCCAACTAACACCCGCAAAGCTCTTTGGGGGCCCCTATTCTAAAACTTTATTAGCACATTAACATGGTTTGCTTTTTACAGTAACCGGTTTTCACAGCATAACCACTGCTATCAATTTGTTGTTTACCATTGCTCTTTGTGCGCCGTCGCGGCTTTTACCATTTCGAGCAAGTTACCGTCGGGACGTGCTCGTCGCCGAAAACGACTGCGCGCTACTTAAGCCCGTTTCACATGGTGCCATTTTGCAGTGCGTCTTTCGCAGCTACGATTTCCGCAAATGCGAAATTCGCAATCCCGTTTCACATGGATCTACGGCAGCTGCGTTTTTCGCATACTCGTTAAGCATTCTGACTGGCAATGACGTATGAGCGAGCCGCCTCTTATTGGTCGCCTGTTTCCACCGCTACAGTGGCTACCACCGCACCGGCGTTTTCGCAGAGAAGTTCAGCACGCCGAACATCGAAAAATCGCACGCACGAAGGGTCCGGCGGCCTATTTCCCGCAGCTGCGAATTCGCAAGCTTTAACGAATTCGCAGACAAAATCGCACCATGTGAAACGGGCTTCACACTGGTGTGCCGTTTTGCACAGTAATCTTTTAAAGCTTCGCTTATACCGATTCCGACAGTGAGTGGCATCTGTTGTCTGGCACTTTATTTTAACGCAGGTTCTTGCCGTGCTAGAGACCTAAAATGGTGGCTAAACCGGGCCAAGGTAAATTAAAAAAAGAGAAAACAAGATAGAACGATGAGACAAATAACACAAGATATCATAGTGCGAAAGACGTGTTTTACCTCATTAAAAAGAAGCCGTGAGCACGTCGCCAGCGCAGATCGCTGGATGGCTGAACTTCTACGCCGTAGGCAGAGATGACGTGAGAAATTGATGATGATGGACATTATTTTGCGTTCACGACAGCTAAAAAGCAGAGTTCGTAGTTAATATTACTGCAAATAACTAAAAATAATAACTTGGTACTATCTGTCATAAAATAGAAGCACTGCTTTCGCCCTCTCCAGCGATTCGCTGGAAGTTGAGAGCTTCCGGGCCCAATCAAAAAGTGTTCTGTGCAAGTGTGATGTCGCTCATGTTGATGCCAAGGGCCGACTGTCATGGCGGCATGGAAATTTTGTTACGACAGGTAGTGCAAAAAAGGATTGCCGTAGTCGAATGTGAAGATGTATACACAAATAATACTGCGAATAAAAATGGCTATATTTGGCTCCGAAATTTTTTGCACCGTTTTTGGATTTGGCTACATTTGGGCTACAAGTTCTCTAGCTTTTGGCTACGCCGCCTCGTCGGACCTGCCAACACTGCGTCCACGTCCTCACCGCCAGTCCCGGCAAAGCTGGGTGGCTCCTTGTACAGTTGTGAAGAGCCCGTCGGCCTCGGAGCTTCAGTTTCTCGGGACATGCCTGCTGTTGAGGATGGTGGAAGTCCCGCCAGTCGACGACTGCGACGAGGTTCAAGTGGTAGTCATTCCGTCGTTGGATGCTTAGATACCCAGCACCTTCCACCACTCTGTTACGGGGTGTGTAGAAGGCGTTTATAACAGGGAGCCGTAGGGCAAGTGGGTGCCGATACTACACGTCGTCCTCCTCTTCCTCGCTGCTCTCCTAATGTTATTGTTGCTGCTGATGCTGCCGCTCCACTACCTTCGACGCACTGTAACAATATATATGAATCCCCCATATATACATATACGGGGGATTCACGGTTACCCGAATGATCTCCCGGTGCTTCGCCCACTCATCATCATTCACTTCGTGGATATGCGGTGTTTTTTGTTTCTATTTAGTCCACTCCACTTACAACGTTCTCGCTACTGGTGTTGCGTCATCTCTTTCGCCTACTCGTCGTTAATAAATCATAGTTACAATACCAGTGAACAGCTGGCCTAGCCAGCACTGTTTTGTCAAGTATAGACGTTTTCCCCCAAGCCAGTGGTAATCTTTTCTCCGGACTGTGGGACGGTGGTAAAACGGCACGAGCGGAACCTTGTTGCGCAGGGGTTCACGTGCAATAACCACAGCCAGGGGAGCATTGTGATGATGCCCAGGGTACGCTCCTTGAAAAGGTGCATTAACTTTCGAAACCTTTATCTGCGACGTTCCTATTGAAATGAATGGATAAGGAGAAATCGTTTTTTTTTCATCAACCAGTGCACCAAGTTTGATACCATTTGTTACACTTCAAATAAAAAGTTATTATCCAGTGACTGCTTAAAGAACATTCGTTATTTAGGTCGTCGACGCTTGAATAAAAATTCATGACTATCGCAACTCTTCAGAAAACAAAACTATAAATTGTACATCTTTTCAACTCAGGAACAAAAAATGAAATCACCATTCTGTCAATCACCCCTAGTAGTACATCTAAAGCGGAAAAGTTGGGCTAATATGCATGAACTTTAGGTACACCACTGATTTCTTAGTACTTCGTTTGCGAAGCCCTTGTGAACATAGCAAAAAATTGACGTAAAATATAAATATTGTACCTAATTGGCCTGCCTCGGACGCTCTTACGGATGTAGTATACAGCACTCAAATATCTGTTATTCACTCAGAGTTACAGATTTGTAAACTTCGTGCTTCTTTTTGTTTTCAAACTTGTCAATTCTCAAAATTTTTTTAATGCAGGTCTTAATTCAAAATAACCCCTTTCCGCAGTCGTAATATCAAGCTTTCTCTCTCAATTTCAACAAATTTTCGTTAAAGTCGGCCCAGGGATTATCTCTGAAAAGCGTTTCTGCGTTTTACGTGTCTTTGAGTAGGCAGCATCGCCAGTTAGGTCGAGCTAATGTTTCCTCTTAATACGGGTTTCACCTACGGACCTGGCGCCTAGTAGGCGGCACGTTATTGTGCAAGAATCTTGTTAACTCCTGTACTTGCTCTAATCGTTATTAAAATACATATTTTTCACCAAGTAAACAAGTATGGGCTCATTCCAACAGCCTTTTCGGTTACCGGTGGGTACTCTACGTGGCAGTCAGCTACTGCACCACTGCGCTTTCCACAGCGCTTGCAGCTGCTGCAGAAACAAGCACTACACAGGCGTCCAAGCGCGCGAAGGATTCATGCGATGTCAGGTGGGCGCCGCGAAGCGTCGATGCATGCACACTTTTCATTTCAGTTGCCTGGCGTATCAGGTGGCACGCCATGTAGCAGTTACATAGACAAGCGGTACAAGGTACGCCGAGATGGGTTCACGAAGAAAAAGAAGATTACGGAAATGTATACACAAATGCTAGAATGACAAACATATATAGCCTATCTCATTAAATGAAGCACGCTGGCTGACTAATTGACTCATCCTCTTTCAATGGTGATATTGCGATAGTAATTACATGGACACTCAAAGCGGATTTCTGCCGTCGGCGTCACCGTCGCCGTGAGGTTCCGTATGACGTCAATGGCGATGAAATCGTATGCTGTATGCTGCCGTATGCACGCCGTATGCTGTATGTGCGAGTGAAAGCGCCCGAGGGACGCGCGCTTTCACGGGGAGCGAACGCATGACGGAGAGCAAACACGCGTTCGGCGCCGTGCTCCCTGCAGGGCTGCAGAATTAAGCGTCTCTTTCCTCCTTTACAATCACCATATATAGAGAGCACGCTGTAAGAATAATAGAGGTGCTGACACTCTCCCCACAACGCGCGCGAAAGCGGCGCACGCTCGCGTCCAGAATAAATCTTCTTTCAAACTTAACGGCTAAAAAGCGACTTCCGGTGCGTGATTATGGAGCGCGCTCTACGCGCTCCACCCTGGAAACGGTGCGCGAGAGCGCGCGCCTGCTACGGCTTCCGGAAAAATGACGTGTTTCCGACTCTTTCCACTTATGCAAGTCCAGTGCTCCTTGCCCACTCGTTCCTGCCGCCGCTGCGCAGCCGGGCGTCTGCTCTGAGGCATGATCGGGAACTTCGCGTGTTGGCGCGGTTTGAGCTTATCACGAACCGAAAATGACGGCCCGATCATTACTTGCCAGACGCTCAGGTACGCAACCGGGCAGTCGCAGTTTGGTGCCTTCTCGTCGCTACGTTCATGTGTATGACTTCTTCAGGTTCTCATGTTATCATGGAAGATGTTGGGGCACTGCTCATTGAATTGTGTGTCCGTGTATCTGGGCACAAGGTTGATCACATAATCATGGATGCCTCGGATCATAAGGCTTTCTGTCCTCTTGCGATCGGCAATGATCTTATGTTTGGCTCGGTTAGAGCTCGGTCGGCGCCGTCGTAGAGGGCGCTGCAGAATGCGGTCCCAGCCTCGGCGGCAAGGCGCGTGCTGCCGCAGCTGCGCTACAGTGCCTAGAATATACTGAAGTATATTCTAGGCACTGTAGCTGCGTCTTCCTGCTTATTCCTGCTTGCATGTGCAGCCGCGCTGTTTTGAAGGAACGCTTTTTGTTCGCGTGCGTTTCATGAGCTTGTGCTTGGATGTTGCCGCCACGGGCCCTCGACAAAGGTGGCAGCGGCCTTCTGAGGGGCGTTTGAAATGGGTAGAAAGTTCTTCGTTCGAACTGCAATTCTGGATACTGCACCTGTGCGGTGCGGAGCGTGTGCCTTTATTCAAAGCGTCGTCCGACAGCGGTGTCTAGAGCAGTGGCGCCGTGAAAATCTGAGGGCAGACCGAACTCTAATGCCTGCCGACCATGTCTGCGCCAAGCATTTTTCAGAGGATATGATATCGACGGCACAGTACGCGGAGCTCAATAAAAGGGGCTACTTGACGCGCCAAAGAGCCCTGTTCTGTCTGCAAATGCAGTTCACACCTTATTTCTGAACTGTCCAAGAAACGTCGACCGAGCGGTCAGTCGCGCAGCAATTCTGTGTGTATTCACGGGATTCTTTCACACTCGGAAAAAAACCATTTATGTAGCGCGTATTGAGCAACAGAAAGCTGTATCTGGAGTTTTCATGTTGCTCTACAATTTTCTCCTTGACACTTTGATAATTAGGACAGTACTTCTCGAGTTAGATAATTCATTGCAATTACCTAATTAAATCTCAGTAACGAAAAAAGTTACTGGCGGCTACTCCACTCTACTGGAAACAATACGCACTATAGGTTTCCTTCGCGTAACGCCTTTCCGTTTGTTTTAAACCGTGCTGCGTGATAGCTGAGACCCTGTATACTGGGTCTTTTAACTATCATGCACCAACAATTAGAAATATTCAATTGTCACGTAGCTGGACAGAACCGAAGTAATGTTATCTGTCGTCGCTTGGGAATACTTATACTATTTTTGTTGCATTCCGCCTAATTACATCATTATTTTCATAATTTATTAATCAACTTTTCTAATTCTATAATTATATAAAAAGTGTGAACGAGATAATTGCACAGCAACACGGAAAACTCCCGATACAGCTTTCTGATGCTCAATACATGATATAAAAGTGTTTTCCGAGCGTGAAAGAAACCCGCGAATACACGCAAAATTTCCACGCGACTGGCCGCTCGAGGCACTTTGGGTTTTTTCGTGGGCTTCTTTCACGCTCGGAAAAACACATCTACGTAGCGCGTATTTAGCAATAGAAAACGGCATCGGGAGTCTTTCATGTTGCTCTACAATTTTCTCATTGAAACTTTTAATCTAAATATAATATTGGAAAAGGTTATTAATTAAGACTAATTGTGTAATTAGGCGGAATGAAGAAAATAATCTATCTAAAAGAGACGGCAAACAACATTACTATGGTTCTGTCCAGCTACGTGACATTTGCATATTTTTAAATCGTTGTGCACACTGTATAATACTGCTGTTTTCTGTGCAGATGTGTGCCTGATTTTCAAATCTGTTTGATCCTGGCTACTAAACTTTTTCTTGCAATGCGCGTGCGGTGTATATTACACGCTTGCATGTTTTTATTCAACATGTTTGCATTGTGGGAGTGTATGAGAGTGTAAGCTTCTGGGATGGTTATTTCCTATTAAAGTTATTTAGCTGCTTCATGCACAATTCTTTTCGTATTGTATCCTTGCAAAATAGAAAATAAAAAGCATATGACATTATTGTGTGGTGGGTGTAAGTGCATTTGAGGACACGCTGTAGCATGCATTGTCAAACACGCTTACATCACATTCTCATATGCAATTTAGGAAAAAAGAAAGTCACCTCTTTTTTTTTAGATCCTGCAAGAGTCACTCAGTCTTTGATGGACGAAATCCAAGTGAATATTATGCACGGTCTTTGTTAACTGTAATTAGAATAAAAAAGGCATTTGCTCAGGTTTTCATCAATAAACTGTGTTAGTGATGCCGTAATCCAAAATAAGACGCCTTCCTACGTCCCGTCTTATCAATTCTCATTTGAAAGAGTTTTTACATAGCTTATGTGCATTCTCATCATAAGTTCTAGCCATGAACAGCCACTTTGCTCTAGTGGCGTTGCATATCGCAAGCTTGCGCCGTTTCATTTCTTAATTTATATCGCGGCCACACTGAATTCGCGCAACGATGCTTGAACGGTTTACGAAGTGTGAATGGAATCAGCGATAAGCATGAAATACAAGATTTTCCGGTGCAGTCACTACATTTTTGGTATCGAGGGGTAGCACGTGCTCTAACGCTTTTATTTTGTTATGTTTGGATGAAAGGCTACACCATACGAAAACAAATTGTGCGCGCGAGTGTAACTTGAGTGGGCTTTTAGTGCTGCCCGATCCATCCGTGTTCACGTCATTCACGTCCTGCACAAGGAACTTTTAGGTTAGCGATGAATTAAACCTGGTACACATCCCTTTAGTCCTTCGCGCTTTGAGTTTTACTCACTCCATTATGAACGCAAATTTAGGGGAAGCAGAGCAATGTTAAGCCGCAAGCGCTGCTAAGCTGGGACCGCTGACCGCGGCGCCATCTATCGGTGCGCGGCAGAGCTACTCGGTGTGCTCGCGCGTACCGACGCTCGCGCGCGCGCAGTGTCAACACCTACTAAATGTTCTTACACCGTGATATAGAGCAAACGCGACTTCTTTCGCCGCGCAAAAGGCCGTGGGAGGACGGGAGCGAGGGAGGTAGGGGAGGCGACGTTTAGCTGCGACACCAAATGCGTAATTATATAAAAACGCTGTGAGGTGAGAAGCTGGTAAACACTTCCGACGCTGCTCGACGAGTTTGCCGTTCTGATCTCGTCGAAAACCTCCGAGCCGGCCCCAGAGGCCCTGGCAACAAGTCACCAACGCCGCGCGCGTTCGGTGCGAACGCGGGCAAAACGGCGATGGCGCCGACAACAGTTCTGCGCATTGCTGGTGCTGCTGCATGTCCAAGTTTATACAGCTGATAAAACTACTATCCTTACTCCGTATAGCTCTCTACTAAGTAGCTATCGCAATTGATGCTTCGCCTTTCGGGTGAAACTGCGACATTTTTATCATCAGCAGCCGCAGCATCAGCGTCATCGTGTGGGACATGTGCACCGCGTAGTCTGGATACCTGTGTTTACTCTTCCGTACACGTTATGGTGCCTCCTCGCAACGTACGAACCACTACTGAAGAAGCGAATCGTAAAGCTACGCGAACGGCCTTAACCAGGCAAAACAGGCTCAGCCGACCGCTGCAGCACAAGCTGAAGCTCTCCGTCGAAGCCGGGTGAACAGTTCAGTTCGGTCACGTGAAAATGACGCAAAGAGACTTTGCCGCGAAGACACTGAAGTTCGGTCTTTCGAAAACGGTGTTCCAATGGAGCCGTTCCTCTAGCTTACGCGGTTACTGTGCTGCGTGTACCTGTGTCTTTTTTTTTTCTGTTGGCTTTCGTTTTAGACATGCACTTCAGGGTCAGCCCTACGCCAAGTGTCCCAGACGTGTCATTTCAGATACTGCGGTAACCAACCATGGCTATTTATTTCCTTGCACCAAATATCTTGGAATGATTTCCCACGATAATGCTGCCGAAAAAAAAACGTTTTCATTTGACGTGACATATTTTGAAAATTTATTACACATGCGTCAAATATTGTGCAAGAAAAAAATTACTAAATTGTCTTATTGCCAGAGGCTTCCCTGCTTCGCGCACTGCACCTCTATAACGATACATCTCGATATGCAGAGGGGCTTATCGGCCAATCCCATCAGAAAATGACTCACATGAGTCCTGAAATTTGACAAACTTCTAACAAACTGACTACTATTTCCTGGAAAACTACTAAGATTTGTTTATTGTTATAGTTTTAGTGAAGTGTCATAGAACTGTATATTACAATAAAATATTTATGCATCAACACACTGTAGGAATTTTTGACAAATCATTTACTGTAGTGTCATAGAACTGCATAGTACAATAAATTATTTAGGCGTCAATGCACTGTATTTTTATCTCCACTGCAGGACGAAGGCCTCTCTCTGCGATCTCCAATTACCCCTGTCTTGCGCTAGCTGATTCGAACTTGCGCCTGCAAATTTCCTAACTTCATCACTCCACATAGTTTTCTGCCGTCCTCGACTGCGTTTCCCTTCTCTTGCTATCCCTTCTATAACTCTAATGGTCCGCCGGTTATCAATCCTACGTATTACATGGCCTGCCCAGCTTTATTTTTTCTTCTTAATGTCTAATAGAATATCGGCTATCCCCGGTTTCTTTCTGATCCACACTAACATAACTCCACACTGATATATAATCCACACTGCTATCCACACTGAATTTTCTGATATAACAAGCTAAACATAGAACTTTTTTCCTTGGTCCGCTTCCATCCACGATTTTCTCAAGAGGTACTTTTTTTAAATATATGTCACAAAGTGAAATAAATAGGCATCGTCATTGCCAAATTCGATTTTCATCACAATCCCATTTTATGTATTGTTTTGCGTGAAATGTGTCTTTTGACTTGGCCTCTGCTGCTACGCTTGAAATACTTCAGTGCTACCACTTCGACCACAAAGCGCAGTAGCTGTCTTGCATTAGACAGTCGGCGCGCGAAGTTTGCTGGTGTAATACGACATTCGTCAGCGCGTGAGGGCTCGACTGTGTGCCCCAGTTCTGTTAAAAATTACGAAATTTATCTGATGCTGCTGCCACCTTGCCGCACAGAT
This sequence comes from Dermacentor silvarum, assembly GCF_013339745.2. Classification (NCBI taxonomy): domain Eukaryota; kingdom Metazoa; phylum Arthropoda; class Arachnida; order Ixodida; family Ixodidae; genus Dermacentor; species Dermacentor silvarum. The sequence continues at coordinate 89,305,706 of NC_051163.1, forward strand.
CAGACACAAGACAGGACTAGTGATGATAAGGATTCAGCCTACATGTAGCAGCATAGCTACTATACCTGCAGTTGTACAGGTGGTAGGCTCTGATCGCTACAGAATTACGCAGTGAAACAACATACTCACTGTAACACATGTGTCCCTTCAAGCGTGTAACTAACAGCGAAGCTGTTCTAGCTAACAGTAAAAAGTGCCGCCTGCTGCCGCAAAACCTCGTCGAGCTATGACATCACAGCGTTGCCTAGCAACCACTGTCGCGGAGCGGCGTGTGCCTCGCCTCCTCTCCGTGCTTTGCGTATGTTGTTGCCTTGACATGGGACGTCAAAGAGAGGGAACGAGAGCATGCGCGCGGGGCGTGCAATGCTCGGGAGAGGGAACGAGAAAATGAGAGTGAGATAGAGAGAGAAAGAAATTGTAGCAGCACCAACGAGGCAACGCCCACAGCTGCTGACGACGCCGCCCGCGTTGCCTAGCCGCGCATGCTCCGAAGCAGTAGCGATGACATCACCTCGCGTTGCCTAGCAACCACCGAAGCAGATGCGCGCTTGCTTCGCCCGACACAGACACGGCTCCGCCGAGCTCCCGCCAGCTGCGCGCTACTGAGCATGCGCCAAGGCGTCATCCCGGCGTGTCGGCTGCTGTGCCCCACCCGTACACTGTGCATAGCTTTCGGCCAGTGTGCATGCGCTTGGCCTCAGAGTTTGCCATAAAAGGAGCTGCGCCTAGTCGTGTAAACTTTCGCTAGATATCGAGCGCCTAGCCTCCAACGCGTTTGGTGTCCGCAAGCAAGTAGCGTTCTTGTCACTGGGCCAACCTTGGTTAGCCTGCCTGCGTTTGTGGCATGCCAGTAACACTGTCGCTCGTAGGCGCCGGCGCGACCAGCGATAGTCACGCGAAATATCGCGAAAGGTAAGGTACCTCCGAAAATCATCGCTTGAAAACACCTTCCCTACATGCGTGGTTAAGTTAAACCAAGTTAAGACCTAGCAGCAACCAAGTTAATACCTAGTAGCAGTAGCCAGTAAGACTACAGGATTGACACTTTCGCTGTGCCTAAGCTTTGCACGAAAACTTGACCGCATTTTTTTTCTCACTCTAGAGTATTTCTATAGGCACCTGAGGTTCATGGTATTGAACCGGCGATATTGAAAGCAGATACACAAAGGCTAGGCTTTCCACATGGTGGAAAACATTTTCGTGCGCTTATACTCCAGTGCAAGCCGAGTAGATGATCATCATCATCATCACCAGCCTATTTATGTACACTGCAGGACAAAGGCCTCTCGCTGTGATCTCCAATTACCCCTGTCTTGCGCTAGCTGATTCCAACTTGGGCCTGCAAATTTTCTAATTTCATCACCTCACCTACCTTCACAAATTGGTGAAACGTCCCAGCCATGATTCTGTAATAAATGTAGCATTCAAGCTAGAGTTGCTCAATGAATAAAACCGGCTCGTTCCAACGTGCTATAGAATTCAGTGGCGGGATGTAACAAATACAAGCTCACTGTGTTTCTATGCTTACCCTCCCTAAAGTTCAAGCTTATATTTACATAAGAGACACATAATCCATCCTATCCTCTCTTTAATATTCAAGAAGGAGGAAACATGAAAAGTGATTTGCCTGATATGGCTTCTTGGTTTGTCCAATAATTGATAGCTGAAATTCCATCTGTTTCTATTTCCTTCCTGCGTCTTTTTTAACATCTTGGGCTGGATATCATTTGTAAGCATGAGGCCTGCATTTTTTTAGCAATCGCCGCATCGTTATTATAGCCATATCTCATCGCATATTTCGAATAATTACCAGCTGCACAAGAGTAATCCTCCAAACATGAAACATGAAAACCAAAAAAAAAAAGAAGTTGCGCCAGCCTAGCAGCATTAAGCCCATAGTTTAGCGTCGTTCGCTTTTGTGCAACGAGCCCCGCTTTCACTTATATCCAAATGAGCCATAATGCGATTCTATGTGCAGTAACGAGAGCTGAAGGATTACGTCTCTTCGGCGCGCTAATGGGCAAATATTTGAACAGACCGAGCTCGTTCTGGATTCCACTGCCCGTACCAAGCGAACAGTGTCTATCGAGCACGCTGTATTTTTTTTCTCCGTGGTCCCGTGGTCTTTGAAGAAACTTCTGGCAACCAATTCCCTATTCCTTTGGATATATAGCCTCTAATTGGCTGCGGCTAAATCACATCCCTGTGTGCGTGACTCATTGATTCCTTGGGGCTGGCTTCCAAGTTTGCTCTGGCAAGCCAACCTCTGCAATCAGTTGCCTAACGGATGTCCTGCGTACATAAACATTAGCGATTAATTACTCTCCCTGCGCGGTGTCTCCAGCTTGAAGAAACGACGCTTTAAAATTCGTACAAAACTTATAATGCGCTGTGTGGAATGACACGTGTTTTAGGAAGCAGGCAGGCGCCTGCAAAAATCATGAATCCAGCTGAAATCTCTACCATTCCATCTTCACAATGAGCCGTTTTAGGTGGAAGAACAAGAATGCTGCCTTGAAGCTTGAGCGTGGCCTCTGAAATGCATGGCGCGCCAGTGTGTGCGAACGTTGAGAAACGCGTCAAGCGGCAACCGGGCTCCTTTCTCGCTCTTCTGACTGGGCACGCTGCACCATCTAGTGGCGCTGCCAAGAAGTGCGCGTGTAGCCTCCGAGACAAGCGGCGTAACGAGCCGGTGCCTACGAACGCTGAGAATATTCGCTCGCTAGCCGCGAGGGATTAGCTCGGGTCACTGGTTGTGGGTCGCTTGTGTATGTGCCGCTCTTCAGTGAACCTCTTTGATGTCAACTTGGGTCGCCGTGTATGTGTCACTGGTTATGTGTTACATTTCCTAATAACCATTACATAAGACATAACATCAATAACTACCCACTAACCATAGGAATGACTGCTAGTAATATTAAAGTGACCAGTCATCTCTACAGGGTGAACGCATGGCCAATTTTTTCACTTACAGCGTCGGATACCAGTTTGACCCCAACATCGGGCCGTCATTTGCCGGTGATCCACTTCTTTTGAAGTTGGCGCTATATACGGGGTGTTCAAAATTATGCTTTACGGAATTTTTGTAATTCGCCTGTGGCATGTAGCATAATTATTACTATTGAGCTGAGTTATTCGATGAAATGGACATTACTAGCACGAGAAAATGACAGACATCTTCAACTAATTAACAAAATTTTACTAATTAACTTCTTAGTTAATTACTTTACGACACATATTGCAATTTACGAATTGTAGCCGGTGAGCTTGTCAGGCGTATCCAATTGGAATGAATTTCCAGAATGACACCAGTTTGGAGATATGCGCCATCAAACTCGCCGTAAAAATGCTCTGTTCCACGTACCTTTTTACCAAAAGGCTGTTTTATACATTGAAGCACAGAATTAAAGAAACTCAAACGCCTATGTATTTTGTTGCAATCTTTGGAAAATAGTATCACGAAACTGGCGTCATCCTGGAAATTCATTTCTAGTGGATGCATCTTCCAAACTCACCGGCTACAATTCGTAAATTGCAATATGTGTCGTAAACTACTCCATTAAGACATTCATTAGTGAATTTTTGTTAATTAATCGAATATGTGTTTTGATTTCTCAGTGCTGCTGATGTCCGCTTCTTCGAATAACCCAGCTCAACGATAAGAATAATCCTACCTGCCACAGATTATATATAAAAATTTCGTAAACCTTAATTTTTAACAACCGGTATATCTGCATCGCAATCGCTCACTGGGGCGGACGTACGAATCAGACAAATTAATTGATTTCCTAAATTTTTGACCAGCGTGACGCAATACAGAACCCTTCATCTTCCTGCTTTATTTTTTTCGTCTAAGCTTTCTTTTATAGGTCTAAGCGCAACAATTCTTGTTGTCATTTACCAACTGTTCGCGGTTATCGGGTCAGCAGCCAAGACCAGTTTTGGGCCACACTTGCAAAACTGACGCAATCTGTTTCTTCACCTGCCCTCGCAGTATCCGGGGCTACATGGTCGACAAGCTTAACAAATTTCATAATGGCCTTCCAATAAATTTTAATCAAGCGATGTGTGTACTCAGGGTATCGCTACTTTATATTGTCGCCATTTTGTTTGCAGTTTTGCTTAATATGCTATTCACAACAAATCAACGAGGTCAGCCAGAGGTTCATAAAGAAATGAAAACTAGGGGATCTGCCTTGCTTCGTGGTCAGCGGCATCTTCAACAGGACTTTGTCCGAGAACGTGGTCAGACGTGTAACGGCATATTTCCCATGCCGGGATACGGGCAGCACACGCGGAGGCCTATACCGGACATCGACGAACTACAACTCTTGTGCCGGCAGGCTCCTGAACTTCGTACATGCCACTGGCTTAGCAGCCCTGTTTTATAGCATCTTCCGACGGGCCTGCGAGCCCTTCCTGTGAGAAATAAACAACAATAACAACAGCATGAAAACCCGCAGAGCTATCTTGGTCTACTCATTCCTACTTATGTGTCGTTTAAAACTCCGGTGATCCTTATCCGCGGGCACAGCACACACCTTTTTTCTTTGCTCGTACTCGCACGACATCGACTTTCCCGCCTGTGTCTATTCCTATTTGGCTCCAAAACGTTCATGTCCGCCATCTTGATCACGCTTTAGCAATGGAACTTTATGTTTTCCATAGCGATAGCTACGCTGTGTGCGCTTATTTCCTGCACCTTCCAACTTTATTTGTTCTTTTCTTGGAACTCTGAATAGCGTTTAAGAAAGAGATTGTTTGCAAACGGCGCTATTGGACCTCCTCAGTTGGCTTACTCGGAAGACCTGGGCACTGTGGACAAGTGTAAAAGGGCGTGTACTTACAGAAGATAGAAATGGCGCCCAAGCAGCCGCCACAAGTGTTCGTCGACCCCTCCTCGAGACAACTTCTTCATTCTCTTCCCCACATCAATATTTATGGAGCTGGGTCCATACTATGCTGCCGTAATATAATACAGTGTTCTACGTAAAAATGGCAGTTGTAGGAACGCGCGTGCCTAGTCCTTATTGATGTCGACGTTTCATTTAAATGACCTCATTATTGTGACACCTATATATTTCACATCGTTGACCCGTTTCACAAAAGTATTACTTAATTTATAAGTGGAGTTTAGAGGTACTTTTCTTTACGAGTTGTACTCTTAGATATTCTTTTACTTGGGCTAATTTCCGTACCCAACTGTTGCCCTAAGTGGCGATATTTTCTGCAGAACTCTGAAATTTTATGCGGTCATTGACGCAGTTATCGGCAACTTGTCCTATTGTTTCCCGCGGCTTCGTACATGTGTACGTGTCAATACCCTCCCCTTAAAAAGCATCGTCCCGATGCTACAAACAAACACAAAAGCGAAAACAAAACCATGCGTAATAAACAAAATAACAAAAAACAATAACAAAATAACAAAGTACCTAAGTGTCAGCGGGCGTAGAAAGGCTTAAGACGTACCACGTGGATGACTTCAGGTCGTGCCCGGCGCCGCTGTGATTGCGAAATGCCGTCTGGCACGACCTCATAGTCCAGTGCGCCAATACGTCGGGTGATCTTATATGGTCCGAAATAGCGACGTAACAGCTTCTCGCTAAGTCCTCGTCGGCGTATCGGAGTCCAGACCCAAACACGGTCACCGGGCTGGTACTCGACGTAGCGTCGTCGTAGATTGTAGTGTCGGCTGTCAGTCCTCTGCTGGTTCTTGATGCGCAGTCGGGCGAGCTGTCGACCTTCTTCGGCACGCTGCAAATAAGTGGCAACGTCGAGATTTTCTTCGTCAGCGACGTCTGGTAGCATGGCGTCAAGCGTCGTTGCCGGGTTCCTTCCGTAGACCAGGTTGAACGGCGCCATGTGCGTCGTTTCTTGCACGGCCGTGTTGTATGCGAAGGTCACGTACGGAAGGATGGCATCCCACGTCTTGTGTTCGACGTCGACGTACATTGCCAGCATGTCGGCGATGGTCTTATTTAGGCGCTCGGTGAGGCCATTCGTCTGCGGGTGGTAGGCGGTGGTGCGGCGATGGCTTGTCTGGCTGTACCGCAGGATGGCTTGAGTTAGTTCTGCCGTAAAGGCCGTGCCTCTGTCGGTGATGAGGACTTCTGGGGCACCGTGACGCAGGAGGATGTTCTCAACGAAGAATCGGGCTACCTCGGCGGCACTGCCTTTGGGCAAGGCTTTTGTTTCGGCGTAGCGGGTGAGGTAGTCCGTAGCGACGACGATCCATTTATTCCCGGACGTCGACGTCGGAAAAGGCCCCAGTAAGTCCATCCCGATCTGCTGGAATGGTCGGCGAGGTGGCTCGATTGGCTGTAGAAGTCCGGCTGGCCTTGTCGGCGGTGTTTTGCGTCGCTGACAGTCTCGGCATGTCCTTACGTAATGGGCGACGTCGGCAGAGAGGCGAGGCCAGTAGTATTTTTCTTGTATCCTCGCGAACGTGCGGGAAAAACCGAGGTGTCCAGCCGTTGGGTCGTCATGGAGAGCTTGCAGAACCTCTGGACGCAATGCTGCGGGTACCACGAGGAGGTAGTTGGCTCGGAGAGGCGAGAAGTTCTTCTTTAGGAGAATGTCGTTTTGCAAGAAAAACGACGCCAATCCTCGCCTGAACACCTTCGGCACAATGACGGTCTTGCCTTCCAGGTAGTCTACAAGGCTCCTTAGTTCCGGGTCGGCTCGCTGTTGTTCGGCGAATTCGACGGCACTGATGGGTCCCAAGAAAGTGTCGTCATCCTGGTCGTCTTGTGGCGGCGGTTCGACGGGGGCGCGAGACAAGCAGTCGGCGTCAGAGTGCTTTCGCCCGGACTTGTAAACGACGGTGATGTCGAATTCTTGAAGTCTCAGACTCCATCGTGCGAGGCGACCTGAAGGATCCTTCAAGTTAGCTAGCCAACACAAGGCGTGGTGGTCGCTCACAACTTTAAAGGGCCTGCCATAGAGGTAGGGGCGAAACTTTGATGTAGCCCAGATGATGGCGAGGCACTCCTTTTCTGTTGTGGAATAATTTGCTTCCGCCTTCGATAGCGACCGGCTAGCGTAACTTACAACCCTTTCTAGTCCATCAGTCCTCTGCACAAGCACGGCGCCGAGTCCTACGCTGCTTGCGTCGGTGTGGACTTCGGTATCGGCGTTTTCGTCGAAATGCGCAAGTATTGGCGGCGATTGCAGGCGTCGCTTCAGTTCTTCAAATGCTTCGAGTTGCGGCGTCTCCCACTTGAACTCGACGTCGGCCTTCGTGAGATACGTCAGTGGCTCTGCGATCCGTGAAAAATCCTTGACGAAGCGCCTGTAATAGGCGCACAGTCCAAGAAATCTACGCACTGCCTTCTTGTCAGCGGGCGGAGGAAAGTTGGAGATGGCCGCAGTTTTCTGAGGGTCGGGGAGCACTCCAGACTTGTTGATGACGTGGCCCAAGAACAAGAGCTCCTCATATGCGAAGCGGCACTTTTCTGGCTTTAACGTGAGTCCGGAGGTTTTGATTGCTTGAAGAACTGTTTCAAGGCGCCGCAGGTGTTCTTCGAAGCTTGAGGCAAACACAACGACGTCGTCCAAATAGACGAGGCAAGTCTGCCACTTCAAGCCTGCCAGTACTGTATCCATGACGCGTTGGAAAGTCGCAGGTGCCGAGCAAAGACCAAACGGCATGACCTTGAACTCGAACAGTCCGTCTGGTGTTATAAACGCAGTCTTCTCCCGGTCCCTCTCGTCGACTTCGATTTGCCAGTAGCCGGTTTTGAGGTCCATCGACGAAAAATACTTTGCGTTGTAGAGTCGATCCAAGGCGTCGTCAATCCGTGGGAGGGGGTATACGTCCTTCTTCGTGATCTTGTTGAGGCGACGATAATCGACGCAGAAACGTAGGGTTCCGTCCTTCTTCTTCACTAACACCACGGGGGACGCCCACGGACTCTTGGACGGCTGGATGATGTCGTCGCGTAGCATTTCGTCGACTTGTTGCCTTATGGCTTCGCGTTCGCGCGCCGAAACTCGGTATGGGCTCTGACGGAGTGGGCGGACATTTTCGTCGGTTATGATGCGGTGCTTGGCGACTGGGGTTTGTCGAACTTTTGACGACGACGAGAAGCAGTCCTTGTATTGCAGGAGCAGAGCTTTTAGCTGTTCTTTCTTATGCCTGGGAAGGTTCTGATTGACGTCGAAAGTTGGTTCAGGTGCTATAGTCGTCGTTGCAGGTGCACTGGAATCCGTGAAGGCGAAAGCACTGCTGGCTTGTACTATTTCGTCGATGTAGGCGACCGTGGTGCCTTTGTTAATGTGCTTGTATTCAGGGCTGAAGTTCGTGAGCATCACCCTTGCTTTCCCTGCACGTAGCTCAGCTATGCCTCTAGCGACGCAAATTTCACGGTCGAGCAGTAGGTGATGATCGCCCTCGATGATGCCCTCCATGTCTGCGGGCACTTCGGTACCGACGGAAATCATTACGCTGGAGCGAGGCGGAACGGTGACTTGTTCTTCAAGCACATTCAAGGCATGGTAACTTATGCTTGTATCCGGTGGTAGCGCGTTGTGCGTTGAAAGCGTTATCGACTTGGATCTTAAGTCGATGACTGCACCGTATTGGTTTAGAAAGTCCATGCCTAGGATGACATCCCTGGAGCAGTGCTGCAGGATTACGAAGCTCGCCGGGTAAGTGCGGTTGTTTAAAGTGACTCGCGCTGTGCAGATTCCGGTCGGCGTTATTAGGTGGCCTCCAGCTGTCCGGATATCGGGTCCTTGCCAGGCTGTTTTCACCTTCTTCAACTTGGCGGCGAACGGGCCACTGAAGACGGAATAGTCGGCTCCAGTGTCGACGAGAGCGGTGACGTTATGGCCATCGATGAGCACGTCTAGATCGGTAGACCGGCGTCTGGCGTTGCGGTTAATTCGTGGCGTCGGATCACGGCTGCGTCGGCTTGCTCTGCTGTTGCTACGTCGCGTCGGAAGGTCTGCTTTCGGCGGCGAAGTGCTGTCAAGTCTGTTGCTAGGCGGCGTGCTGATATCTCGTCGTGATGAATAGCGAATCGTCGTCGTCGGCGGCGTCGGAGGATCTTCGGCATTGCGTCGTACAGCAACCGCACCTCCATCGGTTGCTGCCTTTAGTTTCCCGGGTAAGGGCTGGGAGATCGGCCCCGGGTGGGAGCGTTGTACTGACGGCGATGCGGCGAGATGTAGCGGCCTGGTGACGGCGAGCGTGAGGATCGTCGTGGTTGCCACTGGGCTCCGGCGAGGTAGTCGGCGATGTCGCGCGGTCGTTCACCTCGATCGGGACGCGGCGCGTTGACGGGGAACCCTCGTAGGCCCATCTCGCGGTATGGGCATCGTCGGTAGACATGGCCGGCTTCCCCGCAGTGATAGCAGAGCGGGCGGTGGTCGGGGGCGCGCCAAATGTCCGTCTTCCTCTGGTAGCTGTGCTGGGCGACGGGCGGGCGTGCTGGCGGCGGCGGCGGTGGACGACGGAACTGCGGCGTTACGGGGCCCTGGCGCGAGCGCGGAGGGGGGCCTTGACGACGGGCGACGGCGGCGTAGGTCAGCGCTTCCGGCTGGGGATGCGGCGATTGAGGCTGCACATCGGGAACTCCAAGTGAGCGCTGAACTTCGTCTTTGACGACGTCGGCGATAGATGCCACGTGAGGCTGCGACCTGGGAAAGAGCTTATGCAGCTCCTCGCGAACGACCGCTCTAATGGTCTCGCGCAGGTCGTCGGCGCCTAGCGCTTGAGCATCGGCGTAGTTGGTCAGGGCACGGCGGTTGTATTGCCTGACGCGCATTTCAAGCGTCTTCTCGATCGTTGTAGCCTCGGAAAGAAATTCGGCGACAGTCTTGGGCGGGTTGCGCATCAATCCGGAGAATAGTTGGTCTTTGACACCCCGCATCAAGAACCGAACTTTCTTTTCTTCAGACATGTCGGGATCAGCGTGGCGGAAGAGGCGAGTCATCTCCTCCGTGAAGATCGCGATGTTCTCGTTCGGCAATTGCACTCTGGTTTCTAAGAGAACCTCTGCCCTCTCCTTTCGTACGACACTCGTGAAGGTCCTCACGAAGTTTTCACGAAAAAGGTTCCACGTAACCAGAGTGGTCTCTCTGTTCTCAAACCAGGTCCGAGCAGCGTCATCCAACGAAAAATAGACATGGCGCAGCTTGTCGTCGTCGCTCCATTTGTTGAACGTCGCGGTCCGCTCGTATGTCTCCAGCCAGGTTTCAGGGTCTTCAGCCGATGATCCCCGGAAGGTCGGTGGCTCCCGAGGTTGCTGCAGCAGGATGGTGGACGCTGGTGCTGCCATTTTGGTCGTTGACTTGGCCTTGATTGCAGTGGTCTTTTCGGGAAGAAGTCCGAACTCCGGCACAAGTCCTTGCTGCCTACGGCTAGCTCGCTGGTCCTTGGCGACGTTGGTCTCGTCCTCCGGTTTCGGGCTTGGGTCGCGGCTTTGCGGGGGCGTTCGGTGCATGAATGAACTAGCACCTCCACCAGATGTCACGTAGTAGTGACGCTGAAGAAAACAGTCGTAAAACTGTGTACAACGAAACTGGTTGTTTATTGGGCGAACCTGTGCCCACAAAAGCAAGGTACACTCAAAGCACAACGATAGCGGCGAACACAGTCGGCGATCGTCGAAAATCTGATCAGCGGCAAAACGCGTCGGCTTTTATACCTGAGTCATCGAAGCTTCCAGAATAATCCCTGGTACACGCGTGTCTTCCAGAAAGTTCTAGACAATTCGCGTCGCTCATACAATCAGATAACATAAGCGTCGGTGAAAACACGCAACGGAAAGAAGCATCGATAACGTTCTAGAATCTTCCGATACAGGCGCGTCCTGCGCCGAGCGATAACGTTTAACATTTGTTAGCCGGTGGAAAGCGGCCATCGGCGAAAGATAAACATGTATACGTGTCAATATGTGATTAATATATGCCATAAATAGTCGGGGACCCAGTACCAATCCTTGCGGCTCGCCAGAAAGAACCCCAAAATAGTCTCGCTCTTAACTATTTAAGCAAGCAAACTCAGACCGATTGGAGAGGTGGGCCTCATTGCATGAAACATTGCTTGTGTTAATTCAAAGTAATTTATATTTCAACATTAGTAAGGTGTGTAGGACGCGGTCGACAACCTTAGAAAAATCTAGATATGTTTGTTCAACCAGATGTCGCGAATCTATTTTTGTAGCCAGGTCATGAAGAATTTCTAAAAGTTCGGTGAAGGTTAAAAGACCTTGTCCGAAGTCGTGTTGTCAGAAGCAAAGTAGGTTATTATTGTGATAGCAATTGTGTAGACACTCCAGGCGCATTTCTGCCATCGGCGTCCCCATGATGTTCCGTATAAAGTACAAGGGTGATAACGTCGTTGCTGCGCGCCGTATGCTGCATGCGCGAGTGAGTTTTCAAGGCTGAGCCGACGATGGGGACGTAATAGACAGTTTTAGTTTAGCGTTAGCGTAATAGCGGGGTTACGGGAAATAGCGTTACCGTTCCGCAAACGAACTTTGCAGAAAGAGAGTTTTAGTATAGCGTGATAGCGTAGTTTACGTGCGGGACGCTATTCCATTACGCTTTGAATTTCGCATACACAGGGCACCTAATTCTATGTGTGTGTGCGTCCAGAAAGTGCGATAGGCAGCGTAATGGAAGCCAGGAGCGCGTTGTATTTTTACTTCACATGTCCGTCGATCTGCAACGAAACAGACAAGCAGTGCAAGCTGTCTACCATAGCCCCCGAAATCCTCCCATCTCAGAGGCCATATGCCGTCGTCGCGCCTATCTCCCAACTTTAGCGACAGATGGCGCTCGCATCTCAGAAAAAATTCTCTCGTTAGGCTTAGGCGCGTTCGAAACGAGAAGCGATCTCGAAAATTCCTCAAGATTAGCCATAACACTCTCTCGGCGAAGCGGCATGAGACTAAGCAAAAGCCGTTTACACAGTCATTTTCTACGAACGAAGTGAATTCTACAAAAACAACGCCAAA